>NW_009711208.1:1786-12003 GCF_000703405.1 Apaloderma vittatum | reverse complement strand
CCTCTCCTCATCATCTTGGAGTGTATTAGAAGGGGGATGGCTAGTAGGTTGAGAGAGGTTCTGCTCTCCCTCTATTCTGCCCTGGTGAGACTACCTCTGCAATATTTTGTCCAGTTCTTGATCCCTCAGTTCAAGAAGGACAGGGAACTGCTTGAAAGAGTACAACACAGAACCACAAAGATGAGGAAGGGAGTGGAACATCTCCCTGATGAGGAAAGGCTGAAGGAGCTTGGTCTCCTGAGCTTGGAGAAGAGGAGACTGAGGGATAACCTCATTCATGTTTATAAATATCTAAAGGATGAGTGCCAGGAGGATGAAGCCAGGCTCTTATCAGTGATGTCCAATGATAGAACAAGAGGCAATGGGTGCAAGCTGGACCATAAGAGGTTCCACAAAAGTGCTAGGAAAAACTTTTTCACTGTGAGACTGACAGAGCACTGGAAGAGGCTGCTCAGAGGAGTTGTGAGTCTCCTTCTCCAGAAACATTCAAAACTCGTCTGGACACATTTCTGTGTGGCCTAGTCTGGTTGATCCTGCTTTGGCAGGGGGGTTGGACTAGATGATTTTCCAGGTCCTTTCCAACTCCTGACATTCTGTGATTCTGTGATTCCATAATTTCTCCATCACCTTCCCAGGGATCTAGGTGAGGCTTACTAGTCTGTAGTTCCTTGGATCATCTTTTTACCTTTCTTGAAGATACAACAGACGTTTACTTGTTTATTCCAGTCTTTCACTGGAAGTTTCGGAATTCAAGCTAAAATGACAGAATTATCTGTAGTGACTAAAGCATCAGCATGTCTTCAAGGAGAAATCCCTGGCACAGAGTTGGAGTGGACAGGGACATCAGTAAAATCTCAAGTCACCTGGAGTAATTGCATGTCAGGGTGCCATTGCTGTTACTGTTCATCATGAAATATATGCTTAGAGCAAGTTAGGCTAAGGAAAGCAACATTCTAGAAAAAGGCTGCAAGTTTAATCCATGATGCTGAAGTCTGGCATGTCACCCAGCTCTGCTAATTACCAACCCTGTTAAAATACTTGACTAAGACTAGACAGGAATAGGAAAAAAATGGAAGCCTAGTGCAGACTTTTTAACTGAAAACAAACAAAATATTCAAAGAGCAGTTCTGAAACAGAGCTCATATCTGTCACTAATACTTTCACAGAGAAATCTCTTTGAACCCGTAAAAGGGATGTTACTGCTGCCATCCTCTCTTTCTCACTGTTTGTTCTCTCCGTACTCTTCACCCCAGTTGTCCAGCACAAAATTTAGTCCCTGAATCAATAACACACTTCTACATTCATGAAGATGTTAATTTATAGCCCAAATGTAAGTTTAATGATCACAATTAATTAATTAGTTTGTGCTGCTACTACAGTGATGACTATTTAGAGTGAAAAAATACCCTGTTAAAGTATTTCTTGGCACAAAGAGCGATACCAGAGGAACAGAGAAACTTCCTCTAGGAATGTTAAACTATACAAATTGTGCAGTTTTTCAGGTTTGTCACTATAAACAAACTCACTTTTCACCAGACATGCAGAGGTTTAAGCACTTAAGCCTAAACAAAGTACTATGACTTTCAAATATGCTGAATACCTGGTTTTCTCTCTTGATATCTGGTGCTAATCTTCTGAAAATGAGGCTTTTAAGGGTAAGTCCTTTAAGTCAGGAAACAGAAGTGGAATATATCTCACCAGACATCAGGAGATGGGTACAGTTGTCCATGCACAGTCTTCTAGTACCATATGAAGGGTCTTTGCATATCAAAGACTCCTGCGTGAGGCTGGCAGAAATATCATAGGAGGTAGAAGAGATCTGTTCCCTATTAGATAGGTGGTTGAAGACAAAGAATGATAGGTTTATGCCTCTGAAATGGCAGTAGATGTGTAGGCAAATGAGTTCAGCCTAAGTTGTCCAGATACGAAAACAATCCTGACTGGTTATCAGTGCTCTTCTACAGACAAGTCTATTCCAGAAGGAGATTTACTCTGTCTTGTAACAGAGCTAAAAAATGTGGAACGGATCATCCTGTAAGGCATTTCTTTGTTCTTCAGATATTTGAACTGCTGTTTCAGGTTCCATAATTAATGTTCAGCCAAGTAAATTTGGGAGATACCAATGCCATTCAGTCACTTATTCAGAACTTGATTCAACTTCCCTAACGTAAGTGTTTCACGTTATTTGACACACCCCAAGGAATCCTGTCTGGTGTCTACCTGTTGCCTTCAGAAGGACACTGTCTTCCTCAAGTCTCATCTGCCCTTTTCATGCAGCTGTCTGGGATATCTCAGAGTCTCACAAATGGCATTGGTGCCTGTATTTAAGCAACCAAATTTGACCTGTTTTAGTAGTGCAATGGGAAAACAGTGCCCATCCTCACTGTATAAAGAACTATTCACCCAAGCACCTGAAGCCAGCATGATAAATGGAGACAGAATGGATTGCAAGACTGAAAGTTGCTCACACACCTAGACTCCCAGGTCTAATCAACTCACACACATCAGAAAATTATGCATGACCTATTGAGTACTATCTAAGGACTAGGAAATCTAAGCAGAACCACAATTCAGATGTCCTGACTTCCAAACCTTTTTTAAAATATGCTGCACTATTCAACATAGACCAGATACACTACTCATTAAAGATCTATGTGGAGAAGATTTCTATTGATTTCAGCTATAGGTCTGACTCAGTATGAGCTATTCCTTCAAATATAGGTACTCACATTGCACCTTCAAAGGTTCATGAGGCAGTCTGGGAAATATTCCATCCTACAGGACGACTGTTCTGTCTTTTTTTTGTTTGCCTCTTGTTCTGAAGATCAATATTAGAGATTTGCTCTTACAAGAGTTAAGATCCCAGTTCTTAGTGTTTGAATTATTTCACGATAATCTAACCCCTTGAGCTAATATAAAAACTGACTTTAGAGTGTTGCCTAAATGACATTTGAATATGATGCAGCTATCTGAATCATATTACTATAACTATCTTTTGATTGCCAGAAAAAAAAAAACCAATTTGAATCATTCTTTTACCATTCTCATTATTATGACAAAAACAAAGAAAAAAAAATCAACAAAAGGCACAGCAAAGAGAGTGGGTTGTTTTCAGCTGATTGTCCATATCCTTTAAATACCTTTTTCGCCTTTATTCAACAAAGATTTTGAATGCACTACACTAACACTGTTGTAAGATTCTCTTCTTCTAATCAGATCCAAATCCAGATAATGAATGAGAAAAATCACTATTAGTGCCCAAGTCATTACTGGAGTGTATATTTCCAAATTAATATAAAAAAGTATGACTAGTCAAGAGTAACAGCTTGGGAAGACTTGTATAAAATTACTTTTAACTAGAAAAACAGGCCAAACTATAAACTGATATGTCTACCCTATACATGCTGATCTGAAGCAAGTCCTCTGGAGCTACCTGCACTTGCCCCTAAGGGTAATATCAAGGACATCTTCATTACTAGAGTGAAGGCTGCACAAACAGAAAGTCCCCTATGAGCACACTCAAAGCTCACACTCCGTGTCTCCCTGTTTTGAGGTGGTTCAGATGAAGTCACACTGCTGCTTCAGCACACCCAGACAGACTGTCTGTCAGCACCTCGCAGAGAGCCCGTGGGGCAGCGGTGTGGACCACATGCTAGGGGCAGGTGTAATGTACCATCTACACGGCCATCTGGAGATCACCTTTCCTCGGGCTACAGACGTTACACCAAGGACTCATTTTTCTTCCCCTGGGAAAAGAAGAAATTTCAAAGTCACTGTCCACTTCCCCTCCATGAAGGTGTCATTGATGAAAACAGAATCTGGACCTTGACCTAAGCTAGAGAGAAGTGTGCTCAGCACTTGGCTGAGGTTTGAGTTTTTCTTGCTAGAGGCTGTGATACAGCAGCAAGGAAACAAAACCTAGCTGACAGGAAGAATTTATGAAGCCTATTAATAAATATTTAGTATAACCAGGCAAGATGCCTGGAAAATATGCCTCCAATGCAAAGCGTATACACAGAACAGGCCCTTATTTCTAGAAATCCTTTTCCTGTGAAGGCAATTTCCATAGTATCATCTTTCATCTGGTCCAAAATAGTCCCAAACTTGTTTCTTTTTAATTTGGTCCATCTTTTATGCAGCCTTAATTAACACAGGATCACAGGATGCAGCAATCTCAAAACAAAGGAGGCTTTCACAGAAAGTAACTCTGATGTGGGAACAAGAATAGCACTATTTTAGGAACATGTTTTTATTTTCTGTATATAATATAGTCCAATCCAGAATTCTTTTCTGGTATTCACATCCTTTCCAAATTTCTCTATGATTTCTGTGGAGGAAGAGCATCTAATTAGGAATTCTTGCCTACAAAACAAACTAAAATAATAGTAGATCCTAAGGTTCTGACTCCATTTCTTTCCGCATGTTACAGGACCTTTCAATGAGGTTATCTTATGGAAGTGATGGTGACTCTATGGCACAAATACTAGCACCAGCGCACAGTGGTCCTAGCTCAGTCAGTAGAATCTTGCTGATTTAAAGGATTCATCAGAACTATCAATAACTACTTTATTATAACCAGGAAAGCATGCTTCCAATGCAGAATGTACCTAGATTTACACCTTATTTCTATAAAATAAATCCCTTTACCATGAAGGTAATTCCCAGAACGTATTTCCTACCAAATCCAAAAAAGGACAAAAATCTTCTTTTCCATTATTGTGGTAGGCACATGCCACAGGACATACCGGAGACTTATTCCATATATCATGCAAGACTGAGAAGCACCTTAGAAAGCTCTAGTTTCTGCTCCCCACCCTGTTCACCTGTTGAGATTTTGCCCCACAAGTGGATTTTGAAAAGGCAGATCTCAATGACTGGTTAGGGACAAGTGTTTAACTTCTGGATTAATCAAACTCAGTGAGATGATTATCCAGTTATGCCTCAAATTAGGTTTTTCTAGGGAACTCAGTAATGGCTTTCAGGTTTGCCACTTTGTTAAGTAAAAAAAAATAACAGTAATTCTTCACCCACCTAATCCTTATATTAGACAGCAAACACATAACTGATGCAATCTTCCCCCTCCAGACTGACATTCAAAACCATCCTTAATTTCTATAGACCACTTAGCTGTAACAAATAGCTTTCCAGATCTCTTTATATTCACTGCAGTTCATCCAAAATTATTTCCGCACACAGGATCAACATCAGGATTTTAACCAATATTGAGTATTCATCTAATAGCCCAGAATATTTTTTTCTCCTTGAGTTAACTGCTCTATTGTCTCCCAAAATATTTTAAAACCTGAAACTATGGAAGCTAATTCTCCACTTAAAAACACTTGATCAGAAAGACCACAAAACCCTTCTAACATGTTCTAAACTACCTTGGTAAATCCGAACACTGGCTGCTTTATTCCATGTTTTGATAGTGAAATAAGCTACATGGGGAAATAAAAGGACATTTTTGTCAATATAACTACAACTGCATTAAAGGAGCTTTGTTGCCTTGGCCAAAGATCACATCTCATCACATGCCTGTTTCTAATAGCTGTAGAAGTAGGAAGCTGCAACGCAGGCATACTCATAAACAGGTAAGGGACAGATGTTTTACTCAGAGGCCAAATGTTAAGGTAGTGAGCATCCTCAACTCTCATGAGTAAAGTGATGTGGACAATGCATCCTGGTTCAGCAAAGCACATAAGTATGTGCTTAACTTTAGGCATGTGGCTAAATCCCACTGAAAATAATGAGTTAGATACGTACTTAAACACCTTATTATAGGAAGACTGGATCACTCATGTACTTGAGTGCTTTGTTGTGTCAGAGCTACTGGCCACCACAGAATTCCCAGTGTCAGCTATTGCATATCTGGATGTAACATTAAAGTCATCTAGCAAAACATTCACACGGGTTAGCACAGCACAGTAAAACTTCATCTGCATCCAGAGGGTAGGCTACACTAATTTTATTTCAAAGGGCACTCCTTGTATTTCTTCTTAAAGGTTTATCACAATAGTTAGTGATACTAATGTCAGGAAATTAAAACCTATAAATTTCCTGTCATGTTAAATACACACCCTCCTCCTCCTCCCCTCCTCCGCACTAATTAGTTTATCCATATGCAAATATTACAGTAAAGGAGTATGGCTCTGAAAAGTTAATCAGTGTATCAGAATTCTAATGACGTCTATTGCCAGTTTTCTCCAAAACGTATTTCAGGGATATTAATGTTATTATCAGATTGATAAATAAACTTTTTCCTCAAGCTCATATGAAAGTTTAAGAGGCAGGAAGTAGCAGAGTAGGAGAATGATTACATTTGTTTTATACACAGGGGGAATTAGGAACTATGCCATGGCTCCCCTTGAAATAAATTACATTTGCTTTTTTCCCCACTTTTGGCATTTCCAGGTGCCTGTCTGTTTTTAACATCTTCCTCAGCCTCAATAAATTTGTTGAAACAAGACTCTGTCATACATTCAGTGAGTCACAGCTGAAAAATAAAAGTAATCCCTCAGTGGAATAAATGCACTTCAGCTGGAGACCAGGAAAAAAGGAATTGTTTTATAAAATTGATGGTAATACACTTTAACAATTTTTTTTCCAAGCCTCTTTTGTTCTGAAACTGTCAGAGAATGTTCCCTGGATGTTTTGTAAGCAAGCCAGCCCTCTCCTAAGGCTGTAAAAATGGCACTTTGGAAAAGATATACCTTCCTAACGATGATTAAAAGAATCTGTGAACTCAGGGGAATCATTAGTTCAGATCAAGCTCTCAGGCCACATTTTACCTGATGAGTTATGAATAATTTTTTGTGCTGATTTTCTGACCCATTTCCTCACCAGGACAGACATGGGAGACCCTGCAGAAATGGTGTTACCTTCTTACAGGGGCAAATACAGGGCTCAGACACAGGTGTCTGCTGTACACACACTTTTTTTTGTGCCAATTCATGTTACTCTCTTTGAGTCTCTCAAAATACCAGCCTCAACCTTTCTTCATATACGCTCTTATTTTTAATGGCATTTATTGGGCACTTGAGAAGACAACATGTGAACTGCACAGTCAGACACCGTCACTGCGTATCTTTGCAAAGCTGGGGCAGAATATTTTGGACTGAAGAGAGGTAGTGACAAAACAGGCTTGAGAATTTGTCAAAGGACAATTCTGAGGAACTCCTCTTCTGCAAACAGGTCAGGTCAGGCTGTGCCTTGGCACAGAGCACAGTCCCCCTGAAGGCCCAGGGCTGCATGATTATTTGGTCAGCACTGATTGTCTTCAGTGGAAGCATTGTTTAAGCCATGTCTGTAGGGTCAGGTCTTAGAACTGGATTTAATTTGTAGTGCCTTATTGTCTGGCCAGGCATGGTTTGGTGATTTGTATTCCAGACCTGAGCCTCCAGGAAGCTGACGTATTAGTTTCTCTTTTCTCTTTTTTTTTTTTTATTTCTACTATCTCTTGCCATCATTTGCAGATGGTTTTTAATGTATGATCTATAGGTAACAGTAAGATGGTATTCTTTATAATCTCTCTTCTGTTTTATTCACTTGAAATACTGAGTCTTGTTATTTGTTTCATCCCTCAGTGTCTCCCACATATTCAGTTACTCTAGTTTTAACTAGAGCTGATCTCTCTCTTGCAGCATAGCACCAGTCTACTTTCCGTTCTATTTTACCATAACCTATGAACAAAACCAAAAAAAAAATATTTATTTTTAAAAAGAATAATTTCTTTGGGTTCTCAATATATCACAACAGATCTGTAAGGGATCACTGGATGAGTCCAAAAGACTTACGTGAAGTAACACAGTCAGTAATTATGTATACTGTGCAAAAGGACATTGCACACCCTCCCATTGTACACCCTCTGTAACACTGGCAAGGTAGAGGTATGCAAAACACTGAATTTTAATCATAAAACAATAGTACTATGTGTCTTTATAGTGATTTATCATAAAATAAAGGGTATTTTTTCATGACAGTACCTCCAACAAGGCTTGAATAAAAAAAAATCCACACAATAATTACCTTTAAAATTTGCAAAATTGCATTTTGTACTTTTATAAGATTATCACAAAACTATTAAAAAAATCCCAGTTGATCTAGATGCTTCCTTGTCATTCTCTTGTCTGTAGCTATTGTTGAATGATACACCTGTTTCAGCTGAAGCTCCTGATGTAACAATGTTTCCTTGATCAGGCCAGCCCTTAAAACATCAGTTTCAGTGGGTCATACACACACGCTTCATTTTTGCACATGCTAAAGAGTTTTGTCAGCAGTCTTTTGCTCAAATATAGCCAAATTTAGGTTCTTAGTACTGCCAAGGTCGGTACCAAAGCTAAGGAGAGATTTGAATTCTCATCTCGTTGGAAAAAACTAATCTCACGTGACTTTAGGGATGAGATTCAATGTTGAGTACAGACAACTTCGAATTTCTACAGCTCTGAATTCATGTCTGTAAACTCCACCTACCATCAATATAGACATCTATACTTGAACATATAGATTAATCTCTTTCTAGACTCCATTGACTGTATTGACTAGAGATGCAAAACAACTGCCCAAACATATGTCCCTAGTATCTAACCCTCTGTCGAGCCTTATAAACATCTGTACAATCCTGGCAGCTATGACACAAAATCTATGGGAGTCATCTGTCATTGTGAAGTAAAACAAGGAGGCCAGTTTATGCCTTAAGTGTGTTTCAACCGACATTATATGTCTATGTGCACACAACTGAATCAATAATACACCAGACCACACCCATCAGAGAGTTTTGACAAGTATATATTCTTATATGTGAGACATTTAAATATAGGTTTCTTAAAATTATGTTGAATGCCACCTAGGCTAGATTTTTGTCTCCAACTCAGAATGAGACATCCAGAACTGCTGTCTTGCATTGCTTAGACTGCTACCCATCACGGTATGACAGTAGGAGTGCTGAGGATGAGATAACATTACCACTAACTCTGGGTTTGCATTGGGCAGTTAACCTCACTATGTTGAAAAATCTCAGCAAATATATCCTGATTTTCTCCAGATCTTGTTATCCTGGGCTTAGTACTGCATTGCTCAGTGATATTCTAGTCAGAGCAGAGCATAAGCAAAACTATAGATGGTTTAAGACCAAAATTAACTCTGCAGCCTTGAGGATAAAGATAAAATAGTTAATATGCACCTCTTCCTGCTTCCTTTTCCTTTAACTCCATTGCTGGAATAGTCCTTCGCAATTTGGGAAGGTAAGTCCAGGAAAGACACTGGTGTAGTGGGTATACTGGTGGGAAGGCCATGGCCATCCATTATTGCAGCTTAGAGGCTCACTTAGCCCTTCAGCCTTCGGATAGGACAGCATGTACAGGTACTACTGATTTCAATACTGTTTTCACTACTCATTTCACAATACTGTGTATTATCCTCTTCCTTAAGGAAATGCTTACAATATCTACACATGAAGTCTGGAACGCCGACTCTCATTGGATTGTGCAGTGAACGTTCCACTGTTTGGCCTTCCATATCCTTCTTATAGCCATCAAAAAATGTCAGTTTTCTCCCTCCTAAAATTTTTAGAGAGTTGTATTATCAATTTTTTCTTACATAAAAACACTAGCTTGGGGGCAGGGGGTTGGAATCTTTTATCTATTCAAATACTGACCCTTTTACCCAAATCTGAATAAATTGCACCTCTCTCCTACCCTCATCTCTTTACTCAGAATTGTTCTCAAAGAACGTGACTTCCTCTGAAGCAGTTGCCCACTTTTGAACTCAAGCCTATTCTTTATTAAACATTTCTGAAATGCTGCTTAATCCCCACCTCTTATCAAAATTTCCAGCATCTTTACTACAGACAAATCACAGGCTTAGGAGCTCTTCAGTGTCTGGAGTTAATCTGACAGATATCTGATGTCTGCAGTCTGTCTGAAGTGTGGACAGAAAAAGCTTGTTCCATGCTGCAGAATCTGTTTGACCCTTATGTCTGTCTGCTTTGTATCCTCAGGCTTCAGTACAGTGCTTTAAAACTACCAGGTGCACTACGGCTTCTGTAAAACAGGCTCGAGCCTCCATTTCAGGAAAGGGAGATACTTTAAGATTAGCAAGTCTGAGCATTTTGTGCTTTGCCCTGGGAAGTGGTTTTGGCACGTGTTATGTCAATTTAATATTGAGTGTGAGCCACTAAGGAACTGTGAAAATCCCAACTCTATTTATAGAGAAGTAGCGTG
>NW_009711208.1:0-1755 GCF_000703405.1 Apaloderma vittatum | reverse complement strand
GTGTAGGGACTAAATATTATCATTTTGACCTGTCCAGAAGCAGGAATAGGATTTGCCTGGGACTGCAGTGCATCAGAATTCAAAGAGTTGTTCTCCCAAGGTGTTATTTGGCAAACACTAAGCTGGCATTTTGAGAACTGACTACATTTGCAATACTTTTTTTTCATTATTGCTTGCATTATAGGTGTGCCTAGGAGGCTCTATGAGTCATATTTTATATCTATAGTAGGTGTACATCAGAATCAGACCTTCAGAACCATTCATTCTGCCACTTAAGGAAATACTCAGGTTTAGTTTAAAAGTTTTTCTCTTATTTTATAAGACAAAAGACGGATTTAAGCATTCACATCAGGATTGCCTTGAGCACGGTCTACCGAAACTTTGCAAACACCCACCTCTGATTTTTTTATAATATATATTTTATTTGTAAGATACTGTGAAGGAATAGTGGTGAAGAAGCACCCTTTGTACTGTAGAAATGTGAACAGAAAGATGTTCATTGCCTGAGGAATTTGTACTTGCGGTATACAAGAGCAGAGAGGAGATGGATAGAAGTAGACCAGGAAGGCTGATGATTGAGCAGGATTTCTTCTACATCTGACAAAGTTCTAACTGAACAACAGTGCAATAATTTCAAATGAAAGAAAATAGTTATTTTATCTTTGCTACCTTAATCTTACTTTAACATATATTCATACTTTTAAACTGCAATCAATGTACATTTTTATTATGTTTCCATTGTGATAATTTAATCTTCAAGGAAATTTATTTCTGTCTCCTGGTCTTATTAATAACATTTTATAACACACCACTTCCATTGGTCTGCTTTATATCCATGTTTATTTTCAATATGTCTTTATGAACAACATGGGGTTTCTCTGAAATAATTATCTTCCCCTCATCACCTCATCCCATTTCATTTTATTCAGTTGTATCTGGTCTGGATAGGCAAGGATTTGGCAGTGGGGGAGCTGCAGGGATGGCTTCTGTAAGAAGCTGCTAAAAGCTGCCCCCATGTCCAATAGGGCCAATGTCAGCCAGCTCCAAGATGGACCCACCATTGGCCAAGGCTGAACCCATCAGCGACCATGGTAGTGCTTCTGCGATAACATATTTAAGAAGGGATAAAAAACTATGCAGCAGCAGCAGCTAGAAGAGAAGAATGAGAATATGTGAACGAAACAACTCTGCAGGCACCAAGGTCACTGAAGAAGGTGGAGCAGGAGGTACTCCATTCAGATATTTCCCTGCAGCCCCTGTTGAGGATCATGGTGAGGCAGCCTGTCCCCCACAGTCCATGGAGGTGATGGTGGTGTAGATATCCACCTGCAGCACATGGAAGATTACGTATAAGATCAAGGCTAAAACCCAAAGGAAGCTGTGATCCTGTGGGAAACTCATGCTGCAGCAGGCTCCTGGCAGGACCTCTGGAAGACATGGCAGGACCCATGGACAGAGAAGCCTACACCAGAGTAGGTTTTCGGGAAGAATTTGTGACTTCATGGGAGATGCGTGCTGGAGAAATCTGCTTCTGAAGGACTGTCCTCCATGGAAAGGACTTACCACGGAAAAGGTCATGGACTGTCTCCCACTGGAGACACTCCATGCTGGAGCAGGGAAAGATTTTGACTCCAACTTCTGAGGAGGAAGGAGCAGTAGAGACAACATGTTATGAACGAAACACAAACCCCATTCCCCATCCTCCTGTGCTGCTGAAGAGGAGGTGTCTGGACCCGCTTATACCTGATAGAGGTT
>NW_009711207.1:0-426 GCF_000703405.1 Apaloderma vittatum | reverse complement strand
GCACTGCTAGACCTACTGTTTGCAAATAGGGAAGGGCTCGTGGAAGATGTGGTGGGCAGAGGTCGCCTTGGCCACAGCAACCATAGAATTTTCAGTATGTGGTGAAGTTAGGAGAGTCCTCAGCAAAACCTCTACCTTGGACTTCTAGAGGGCTGACTTTGGACTATTCAGGATGCTGGTTCAAAGAATCTCTTGGGAATCAGCCCTTAAAAACAAAGGGGCCCAGGAAGGCTGAGCTTACTTTAAGAATGAAATTATGAAGGCACAGGAGCAAGCTGTCCCTATGCACCATAAAATGAGCCGTCGGGGAAGAAGACCGACGTGCTTGAGCAGGAAGCTTTCTCAAGAACTCAGGGGGAAAAAAAGAATGCATCAGCTTTGGAGAAAGGAGCAGGTTAAGGATATTGTAAGGTCATGCAGAAAGAG
>NW_009711206.1:0-2109 GCF_000703405.1 Apaloderma vittatum | reverse complement strand
TCCAAGTCCCCAAAAGGGTAAGAGCAACACATATACATGTACACACACACACAAAAATAGGCTAGAGAGGGGATGAAAAAAGGCTACAAGTTAGCAAGAAGCAACTAACCCTATTACAACACATACCTACTTTTAGAAGAAGGTACTGGTTACTAAACTAAACTTTAATCTCACAGAGGAAGATTGAGAAGCAGCATGTGGAAGTTGAAGTCAAATTCAAAGTAAGGCAAAATACTTTAAAACAAGTTGAGCTATAGCCAGCAGGGTGTAGAAGCAAAAAAAAACACCCACATCCCCACACACCCCCTCATTGTCAATGGAACTCCACCTGCTTGTATTTTCAAATGAAATGTAATTCTCTGTGCTTTCAAACACCCATTCCTGAGCTCAGTGCAGAATATGCAAGTTACACACGGTGCTTGTGTTCACACAACAGAACCATCGGGGTGAACTGGCTGCTCCCCCAGTGGAAACATTGATGAGTCCCTGAAAAAATTGCAATGAAGTGTCATTTTGCTCATCTCCTAGTGACACGCTTTACAACTCTGCAGTCCAGAAACACTCGTGAAGCACATCCTGGCAGCTCAGCCACGTCATCCCAAGTCTCATCTCTGGCACTTCACTTCTAGTGGCACTTCCGCTGATCTAACTGCTGAACATTGAAGGAAACAAGCTGAAACAGGCAAGCTTCATGTACTCAGATTTAAAAACAACAACAACAACAACAAAAAATCATATTGCTCAGCTGAAGCAAAGCCCTAAGCTCAGCATGTTGAATTTTGCTAGCATTTTTAATTGGCATTTTGCACTGTTTTAATATTGAGCCCATTCTTTCACACAGATGACACGAAAGTTAATCAGGAATCTGTACTTCCAGTGAAGTCATACTTTCTCTCAATTGTTTTAATGAGCTCTCATAAAAGCTAGTGAAATGAGAATAGGCATTACCAGAGGTCTGCCAGTATGACACCTCCATGCAGCTCTCTTGCACCAAGACAGCTGCAAGAGCCCGCTCGACACAAATCACATCTTTTCAAAAAACAGCCTCCTGATTTATCACATTCACAATTTCAGAATGGCTGTCCCTATCGCTGCTACCCTTTTACAGGCTGTTTTTCTGCCAGTCGTCATCTTAGCTGGGAGATGTGGCTGCACGCTCCTCAACACACACTTCTCCCCACTGCGCTAAGCAGAGCCTACAGGAGGCATCATCACAGTGAGCCAGAGGTCCAGCACCTCATGGGAACAAAAGGAAAGACCACACAGAACAAAAGCAGCTGAAGGCAGAGACCTGCATGCATGCAGGAGCATGTGTGCACACATCCAAATGCAATGGGATGCATGCTCCACATTCAACAGGCATCAGTATAAAAAAGATGGACTTTTAGGGCTCACCTAAGTCTGCAAACGGGAGTGGTTGCTACGGAACAAAGAGGCCTTCAGCTGCTGTAACCAATGCAATTTAATCCCATCACAACTGGATGGCCATTTTCCACCCAAAATTGTTTGGCCAATTCAGGCACAATATGCAAATACCACGGTAAACAACAGCGTGGCTGGGAGTATTCAGTTGTCTCTACCAAGAGGTGCGTAAGTGGAAATACTGGGAATCAGGAAAGAGAGAGGCTGCAAATGCTCAGGCACCACAACCTAAGGAGCTGGAAAAGCCCAGACGGAGGAGAATCCAGAACGCTTTGCATCCGAGACCTCTTACCACAGGAAGGAGGTAGGAGCAGGACTCCCTGCTGTCCCCATCAGCAAAGTTACTGTCACACAAATATCCTTTCAAATAACCTTCATGAAAATACAGTCACTAAAGACAAAAATTCACTGAGCTGTAGTATAACAGTGCACCAGCCCCAAATTTTACTTTTTGGCACTCCAGCAAGAGAAACAGTTTTAACACCAGGTCTGCTCTAAAAGCAGGGTTCTAAATTTATGAGATGATCAGGTGTCAGCAGGTCCTACAAGAAATTATCCTACAAATGAAAGCTCTCAATCTTAATATCTCGGCAGCACATAAATATTTAGTCCTCAATGTTACACGACATACCAAGAAGCGAGATTAACTAGTCCATGATTCCTGTTCTACCCTCCATAACACATTTG
>NW_009711205.1:0-18559 GCF_000703405.1 Apaloderma vittatum | reverse complement strand
CTGCCGGCCAGGGTCAAACCACGACACTTACCTATCTCACAAGGGTGTTATGAGGCTTAATTAATTAATGGTTTTGTAAAATGCTTTGATAATAGAAGCTAGTGTGTGCTAATTATCGGTGGGTTTTATAAATGTGTTACTGTCTGACTTTATTAAATATTAATGTTTTTGCCTGTTGTTAGACCTTAGTTCAATACAACCTTTTTAAAAATACATGCCCCTTTCTGTGAAATAACTTTTGATGCTTTTGATTGCATGAGGTGAGTGTGCTTTTCCTGAATGATGCAGGTGTGCTCAACTTTTATAGATCTTCAGTAAAACCCTTATCATACTTCGTGCTACTGCGCATAGCGCATTTGACCCATATTTTATTATAACATTTGGGCAGAATCCTGGACCTGCTGTGATCATAGCTAAAAGTCTCCCTTAGCAGTTAATTCAAGAAATTTCACAGGCCAGGGGTGAAAAACCTGTTTGTAGCAGGCACTGTTGGAGATAAGTAGGGGCTGTGGAGAAATGGTACATTAATGCCATCCTGCAGTAGCAACCCGAGCGCAAGCAATCAAAGATTTGTGATAAATACGACTTATCACAGAGCCACAGATGAGACCATTTTCATTATAAGGGCAATTTTATTCCTTTCCTGTGCCACAGACGGGTCTTCACAAAACCTGATCCAGCCAAATGTGTTCTGTCTCTGTGCTCATTCACACGGCTGATTGTAATCTCAGCAAGAACCTCCTGTCTACAGCAGCAGCTTGTGTAAAACTATTTATCTCCAACGCGTTTTGAGCATGTGTTCAGATAGCGCTATCTCCTGTCTTCAGCGCCATCTGATCAGAGCAGTGAGAGCTCTTTGCATGGCTCAGAGACTCCTTTCTTCAACAATCAGGAGTACACGGTGTCGCATCTCACTTCTTCATTCTGCTTTGGTGGTTTTTTTCTCTCTTCGTTCTAATGCAGGAACCCCTGGTAAAGCTGTCCTTGTTCAGCTGGACTCATGGGCTGACCCGAGGGCTGCTGTCTTTTCTGTTTGTCGAGACAAGAATCGGACTATGTGTCCTCTAAATTTAAGGATTTGATGGTGTCATTGAAGAGTTTTGTGTTGGATTTTGTTGGGTTTTTTTGCAAGTCACTGGTTCAGAAATAGAAATTTGCAAGGGAAACTTCCTTCATAGATATTTTCTTAACTAAGGTTCTTTATTGTTTGTAAGATATCCTTAACCTTGCTTCATTTTACATCAACCTGAAAGAGGGGAAGCGATATATTTATTGTGCAGAAATAGATTATTTTTGTATTATGATTTAAAATTTTCTGCCAGTCTCTAGATAAAACTTTCATGTATGTCTTAATGGCTAATTGTTACATTCAGTAAAAATTTGATCTTTTACCAGACTGACCACTATTGAAGCTCTTTTTTTCATTTTTTTGCGTGTACCTGCTTTACCTCTTCTTCCCCTGTATCTCACCCTGTCCTTATGAACCCATTGTTCCTTACGGTAAACACCCTCTGAGTTTCCCTTTCCAGTGCCTTCCCGGATCTGTCTGGCAGGGCTCAGCCCTGGAAGAGTCTGTGCTGGCAGCAATACTGTACTTGTAAACAACACAGTGGCGAGTTTGCTCAGGTATACCTGAATTCTTGTCCTGAGGCTCTCTCTTGGCCTGATCTTGTTGATCATGACAGCTACAGAACCATCTTTTCATAACTGAAAAATAAGATTTTGCTATGTCTCTATGTGGGCTGGCTTTCACAACATGGGATTTTTCTTGCCGTTGCTTGTCGCTTGACATTTGTGAGTTTGCCTAAGGAATGCTGTCAGAGGTAAGGATGAGAATTTTTCCCTTTTACCTGGTGCTTGATGCCACCTGCCTCAAACTGATTCTTGCAGGTTAGTGGGGAGCACACTACAGCTGCTCAGGTCCCCAAACCTGTCTCAATTCATGAATTCCCTGCAGAACTTGCCTCCATCCTTTCTTTTTCAGGTGGTTTGCCCAAGTGACATGGATGTGTTTTTCTAAATATGTGGGTCCGTGTTTCCAGGGACACTCCTCTGGAGGAGGAGTACGAGCAGCCCCTGTTGTAGGTTAGCTTACCTTCTTCCATGGGCTACAAACTGGTTTCTGTCTTCCCAAAAAACATGGTTTGCCTTTTCCTTGGCTCTGCAGTAACTTAGATGTTATTGCAAGGTGCAGGGACTACGAGCTGAATGGCATTTTTGATAGTCTGGCAATTGGAGGTCCAGTGAGTGCTGCATTTGTGAGCTGACCGTATGTGACATGTTAATTATGCTGCTGACAGACTTGGCATTTGGAGTGCCTTGGTTTCCCTCCTTTGACAGTCTTTAAAGGTCCCAGCTGTCTCATCCATGACTGACAGGACTGAGGACGACACATCCCTGTGGGCTTCTTGTGCTTTTCTCTGTTTGGTATTCACTAATGGCAGGGATGGGAAGCTATTCTCCTGTTGCATCTCTATTGCTCCATCACTCTCTGTTATATAGATGTGGTAGGGTGGTTTTCTTTTCAGTGAAGATGTGGTCAGCCTTGAGAAGTACCTCATTGCCTTGGCTCTGTGCCTAAATGCCTTTGAGGAACTGGGCCTTTTGCATGTGGAGAGGAAGCCTGTGGAATAAGGAGTCACCAGGAGCCCTCACAGGCACACACTGTTCTCTCCCGGTTTAGAGGCACCTCCAGTCTGACCAAGCAGATCAGTTCCCGTCACTGCTCCTTGATCTCATCCTTCCTTCAGGCCTCCACAGTCGTCCAGACCTCTACTGCCTTCTTCATGCCTACAGCCTGGCACAAACTCTCATCACCTTGACGTTCCTTAGCAGTAAGGACCTTTTTAAAGCCTTTTCTCATTTCTACGTAGTGCCATGTTATTGGCATAAGGGCTTCTCCCCACTGTGTTGTTCTGGAGTAAGGGAGAGGCAGTTTGAGGTAGGTGCAAAGAAGACATATTCAGCTTTCTCTATGAGTTATTAAGGAAGCCACAACATATTAGCCCCTCATCAAGGGAGTTTTGTTAAAAGCTTTTACAAGTAGGGAGGGTAATGCAGGAGAGCCAATATGATTAAGCTTAGTAAGGCGGAGAAATAAAAAAGCCAAAAGCCAAATAAACATGCATGGAGCATAATTTCCCATACTCAAAGCAGATTCTTCTGTCACTGAATTCCGCTGTGAAGAGCAGGCAGCCGTGGCAAGGATTTTCTGTGCCAAGGTTAGTGCTGCATCTTCTCTTCCCACTTAACTATTAGGGTGCTTGTTTCTGTCTTAAATGAGCCAGCGTGTTACTACCTGGAGTCTTGGTGGTGTTAGTCACCAGGAAACAGAGCAAAACCATCCTTCTTTTATTATTTTTCTTTGCAAGCTATTGGATAAGTTCAGTTTCAGAGATGGGGGAGTAAAGAGAACAAAAAAAAAAAGAGAATGGAGGCTTTTACTGTAAAACAGAGATGTCATCTTCAGATAAGAAGAATCCATTTCCTTGTACAGGAAAAACTTCAGCTTCATCTGCACATGATATAAAATACAGCTTCTATCTTTGCTTAAAAAATGGCAAGATTGTGCAGTGGGTAAGGAGCAAGAAAGAGAAGACATTTATATATTTCAGCACAAATGTCAACTCTGGGAAGAAGGCAACAGGCAGCTGTCAGAAATGCAGGCTTAAGAGAAAAACTGCCTGTCCAAACTGCCTCCACAAAAAATTGCTGCCTTAAGAAGCTGTTTCTCATCACACTATGGTCTGTGGGGATCTGACATGTATCTGTTTCACACTGATTAACAGCAAGTCCTTTCCAATTGATTGTCCTTTGAAAAATGCCAAACGGTACTTTGCATCAGCCAAGATCTGCCAGTTGCCCTGTGCCCTGACTCTGGGACTTTTAGCTGTCAATAAAAGCAGAGAGACTGACTGCTGGGGACATGTGAAAAGGAAAGTGGGACCCCTGCTTTTGATGCGTTATGAATAAAAGAAATCATTATCCCTACTTCTCTAGCAAGGGCTATGGAGAGCCTAAATCTGAGCTGCAAGTGTGTGTGTGTGTATAGTTTTATATCAGGTTTTTGCTATTTGGATAATGTTTTCCATATGTTTTAAAAGAGTTACACCCTCTTCTTTCCCCGTTTGGTTCTCCTGTGATGTATGTGTAGCAATACTAGATGTTGTTCGGCTGCACATCTCAAAGCACTGTGCCGACGTCTTAAAGACCAGCTCCGTTTTACAGATATTTTCCCCACCCTCGAAGAGTCAGTCCAAGTAGTAATATTGGAACTTAAGAAATCCTTCCAGAGCCCCTGAAAATATCAGACCAGGGTGCTTGTCTCTTGACAAAGTGGTTATGGTGGAGAAAACTGCCTTCAGGTGCATGTTCTTCAGGTGACAACTACAGGTGGTGCTGAGTATTAAACCTCCAACAATACCCAAGTATGTGGGTTTTTTCTTTTTTGACTTACAAATAGGCATTAGGACTCTTAGTGCCACTGGGCTCTGGCTCTGTTAGCTCTGTGCTCCCAGTTCTGCTCTGCTGTGCAAGGTTTCTAGTGTGTAGTGAAATATTGAAGAATGCTCTTGCCACCAGCACTGTAGAAGCCCTGCTGAAACTTTGGGCAAAGAAGCCAGGAGATGGAGTAAATAAAGATAGATAGATAGATGTAAGGGCTAAAAAAAAAAAAAAAAAGGTGGTTTATCTTTATTTCACTCAGCTGGAATAACCACCACTTAAAACTAGAAAGACTTCCTTTAGTTGGATGAGTTTCACCGCCAGCTGTGGCTGGTCAGCAGGCTCTTTACAAAAGCTTTTTTCTCATGACGGGCTGCGGTAGAGGATGTGGAAGAGAAATTGCTCTAGTTAGCTGGTTTGCACTTCAGTAATAACTTCAACCATCTCTCAGCCTGCCTTGCCCTAACCTTGGAGGAAAAGGAGCTAATGGAAACCCGGGTGGGTCCTTGTCCTCCTCACTGTTCCTTTTGCTCAGGATCTGCTGCTCAGGAAGGTGAGTCCTGCACTCCACACAGCGAACGCTGACATGGAAATGCGGCTTCTGAGCCAAGTCCAGAACTGTCTATCTAGCTCAGGGGAAGCAAAGAACCGAGGGACAAGGAAATAAATAAGCAAAACATTGCAGCGAAGAAGGGGATTTTTTCTGGTTTGCGCTCTAGTTGAGCTAGGACAGGGGGTTACGGACTTAAATGTCAACAAGGGAGGTTGAGGCTAGTCGTGAAGAAAAGCTTCCTTATGGTAAGCGTTGCTTCATGACATAGGTCACATTGCTTCCTTACAAACATGCTGACTGACTCCCCAGCTGCAAACCATCTGTGCTGCCCACTGACAAACCTGGAGGTGATAAAAATTCAAATATTTTAGCTAACTCTGTCCACGGGTATTCTGCTCGCATATGTGCTACGTGCCCTTCAGTCACCCGCTGCCAAGAATGACACGCAGTGCTTCTCTCGGAACTGCTTTAATTAATGTGTGCCTGCTCTGGATTTTTATAGCTCTTAAAAAGTAGCTGCGAGTGGTATCTTGTATCAGAGGGAGGTTTTATATCACTGCTGTGAAGCTTGCCATCGCTACTGCTGAGGAAGTGACCTTGGCCGGTGTTTCCTCCCCTTTGCTCCTCGCACTATGTGTTAGCAACACATTTTGCTCTTCCAGTCAAAAGCTTTGAAAAAGGACAGGAGCCCAATGAGGATTTGGTTTAAGTGTGGGGTTTTTTAAATGCAACTTAGTAGCTTTCAAAAAATCCCCGCTCTCTTGAGAAAAAATGCAAAAACAGACCTCCAGATCTAAACAAACTTTCTCTTGTTAAATAAGCACTCAGTTTTTAAAATCTCAGAACTTCACTTAGGAGAGAATATTAAGCCAGTAACCTCGCCAGCCTCATTTTTCTATAAATCCCTGTGAGTTTCTTGGGGGGAATTTTTTGGTGTTTAGTTTTTGTTTGGTTTTGTTTGGGTTTTTTTCCTGGGAAGTTAAATGAAACTGCTGCACAAGGAAACACATTTTGCTGAAATCAAGATGGGAAATACAGGCCAGTAAAACCAGTGTGATTTTCTCACTTCTGTCCTTACAGGACATTCTGAACAAAGATGAAGGGAGAAACCTGGAAAAAGCAATCAACTCAAAAGGTATTCCAAAAACCATGGGATGCTTTGTGTTAGGCACACTGCAAAAAAACCCAAACCGACACACAGCAATTATTCCGTGACGGTAAGGACAGGGATGTTGGAGTTGCTGTGCAGGACTGAAGCCAAAGTCTAGTTAGTTCAAGACAATTTCTCTAACCTTAGTGGTCAATAGAGAGTCTGGTTCTCCCTAGATAGTTTGGTGTCTGCGCTTCATATTTTCAGCGTGAAAACAGGTATTCCTTGTGGTCGTTTGAGGAGAGCTAGGCAGAGTTTTTCTAGCAAGTCTCCTATCACCGAGACATGTGGCAGTATCTGCTGTGCTGAGGATGGGGTGTATGGTCAGCAGGATTTAATTTTACTTTCCCCTCTCTAAACACCCAGCAGCTTGTAGACTGTCAATGAGTTGGCTGTCTGAAAAATGTCAGCTCAAGTGACTGCATGTGTTTCTACCAGCTTCCCAAACTGCGTTTAGGGTTTGAAGAGGTGGGGAGAAAGACCCTGATTGATAAAACGCTGCTTCGCTTTGCTTCAGAAAAGTCAGTTAACAGAGCCTATCACAAGAAAGAACTTCAAAGTCTTCACATGGATTGATCTTTGAAGTACTCTATTCTCTAGCTGGCTCGTCATTTCTTTTAAGAGTGGGAGATGCAAGGAGAAATGGCAAATGTAGTAAGGGTGATTGTGGAATGAAGCACTAGTGTTCATGCTGATTTGGTGGTAAGCTACACAAGCTATTTTGTGGGTTTTAACCCCAAAGACTTCAATGCTCTAGGTGTGCTGGTTTGACAAGGCAAAAAGGGAATCTCTACCCTCCTTCCTGTACTTGTCAGTGAGTTATGGACAATAGCGTCAGATGACATAACCTGGCTTCCCAGTTACAGCGTGTAGCAGAGGAGTAGGAGCTCCCACTACATGTGTGTGCTAGCCTTGCTGCTCTGCAGATTTCACATGGAGGAGACAAAGAAGGAATTCAAGTTGCTTTTGTAGTCCTTGTTATCTCTGCTGAAACAGTGCTTGCCCATCAACAGCCGCACTGTGCAAAAAAACCTCTTGTAAGGTAGCTTGATGACAAGCCAGCTGGGGAGATGGACAACAGTGGAAAGGAGGCAGATGAGCAGGTATCATCTGCTCAGGCTTGAGGAACACCATGGCTATGTCTTCAGCAGTGAAATACTAAAATGTCTATGGTCCGTAATGCCCACTGAGATGCATCTAGTGCTTTTTAAGCTCCTACAGACTGCCTGAAAAGGACTCTCTGCATGCATCTGTCTCCATCACCATAGCCAGAAATTTAGACCTCATTCACATGGTGTTAATTATCATTTTGATAGGGTGTGGACTTTTTGGATGTTCTTTTTGTTTATCTAACTGAAAGTTGATCTGATGCTGTTAAGGGGGGCGTGAAGGTCTGTTGTGCGGTTATAGCTCATTCTCCTGGCAATGCAGTGCTATAAACACCTCGAATCTGGCAACTGTGTCCATCCTGCGGGAACCAGACTGGTTTAACGCTGTTAGTATATTAAAGCAGTATTACTTCTGTATTAACAAGCTCCTATTTCTTTTAACAATGAAAACACACAGTAAGTAAATTACTTTTTTTTCCAGCAACAGAGAATAAAAGGTATTAAATCTGTATGTCCCTGCCCCAGGCTCCTGGCTAGGAGCATTTATGCACTGCTGGGAGGCTGGACCTCTGCTGCAACCCAGCAGACTTGTACAGAGGAGCCTGCTGAGGAATTGGGCACTGGAGCATAACTGAACCGAGGCAGGAGGTTGCCACAGCACCCAGGGCCAGCCTGCCTCTAGAGCAAAGGAGTAAGAGGCAGTCCTGGGGAAGAGGGCTCCTCTGCTTCTCCCTTCTGTCCAACTGCTTCATTTCTGACCTCCCTGGCATCCAGAAACTGTATTCTGATTCTTGCTTAAACCTGTGAACTCCTTACATTGATACATCCACAACAAAGCATAACACATGGGCGGAGGTCAAGAAATGATAAAATCAGTGAAGGCACAAAATCACAAGTACCTGCAAACCCTTCTAAATCTTGATGCAGTGGCTGCAGCTCGTTTTTCTACTTCTGTTCAGTCCGAGGATAAAAAAAAATGGGCGCCTGGATGAATGTGCACAGTCTGCCTTGGTTTGGGAAGGCAGTGCCACGTTCCTGATTCCAATGTTTTATTAGTGAAAGGAATTCATCTGAGCCAAAAATGACCTGCAAGTTTTGTTATTTGTACCGTAGTGGCTGGTGGCCTAACTATGCATGGAAATTTGAGTGAGCCTCAGTTCATGATAAATGGGCGATGACCTAACAGTCTGATGCTATCACAAACCATTTCTGTTGCAGATGAGTTAAAATAACTTCGGATTTAGATGGGTATGGTGCTAATTGCTCCCCAGGTAATAGCCAGACCTTCTGTCATCCTCAGGGGATGCACAAGATGGATTTGTCCCATAGCCATCATACTACGTGACCTCAGAGGCAGGCATCTGAAGCCAGGGCAATTCCTGGTGCACTATGCAGGGTCCATCTCCTGAAGCACCACCAGAACACACACAAAAAACATTTTAGGGTGCACCTGGCAGAGAATCTGGCTGGGAACTGCAGAGAAGGGACCCTGGCCCAGGCCAGGCTGAGAACTGCTGCCCCTGTCCTTCAAAGTGATCCTCTGCTCTGTGCCATGGTCTCAGCCTGCTCCACCCTGGGGATGTGGGCTTCCCCTGCTGGAGGGCAGAGCCACTGGTGATGGTGACAGAGCCCCTTGAGCTGCTCTCAGGGACTGTCCATGTTAATGAAATAGCTTTCAGTGGTACATGGCTGGCAGCATCTTTTCAAATAACTGCTTCTTATTTATTTACACGTCACTAAAGGGGACATTTGCCTGTTTGAGGGCTGATCTCTCTCAGTGAAAAGAAAGATTGAGGCTGGCCAGGGGTGCAGCCTATGTTTTCAAGCTGGGATATTGTACTGCACAGCCCTTCTCCCATTGTGCAAGCGTTTTCCATCCCCTTGGACATGTAAAAATCCAGACCTGAGAAAGTTTGCAATAAATTTGCGTCCAGGATGTGATGAGTGGACTGAAATACAGGGATAGGTCTGGCTATTGATGAAACATATAAACCTCCCTGGGTACAACTGACTGAGCTTCTCCTTTCCAGCACATGAGAATCCATGGGAAAGGTGCAGATACGCTCCCAGACCAGAGGGACTCACTGGTGCTGACAACTTGGCTTGGCCATCTCTCCACATCCTTCCCATGGAGGAAAGCTTCATCTCTTTGAAAGCTCATTTCTACCTTCATATCTGATCTCTGCCTCTGTACTGAGCAAAGCCATACTCTCTTCAGTTCCAAATCCTGCATTGCCTTGATAAGTTTGTACCTGGCAGGCCCAGCTTTGAGTATTACCTCCTCTGCAAGAAAAAGAAGAGCTGGCCAAGGAGGGAACAGTGCCCAGCTTTCTGATTTACAGATGCTTTTGTTGTAATGCACCTCAAAAATGACAATTTACAAGGGTAGTTTCTGAGCAGCAGAATGAGCCTTCTTTCCCATCCCCTAAAAATGTCCATGTTTCATTTTTTTCTCCGTCTTTCCATTTTTTCCCTTTTGAAAAATGTTGTTATTTATATGCTGTAAGAATAAGAAGCAGGTTTTTCCTTGCAAATACCAGAAGGGCTTAATCTCAGGCCATTCCTCGGAAATAATTAGTTGCAACATGCTCTGCCCAAGCTGAGAGATATGAAATGTGGCTCTTCTTGGCACCCCTGCTCAGAGCACTGTCTAAGGAAATTGGATATTTGCTCTTGAACAACATGCCATCTTAAATCTCGATCTTGGTCTTGCTGTGAGTGCTGAAAGAGAAAGAAACCATAGAATGATAGAATCATAGAATGTTTTGGGATGGACAGGACCTTTAAAGGTCCCCTTGTCCAACCCCTGCAATGAGCAAGGACATCTCCAACTAGATCAGGTCACTCAGAGCCCTGGGAGATGCAGTAAAGCCTAGATGTGGGAGCTGAATTTTAAAGTTAAGCTTCAGAGTTGACTTTCACGAGAATGACGAGCGTGGCCTCAGGTGGGCCAGAGCTTGGAGGGTGCAGCTGCAACTCCTGAGATCTGAGCAGCTGCCTGTCTTTGGATAGAGCAAACCTCAAACACAATGAGACAGCCCTCAGAGATGAATGAGGATGTGATGAGTAGAAGACATAAAATAAAATAAAAAAAAAATATAAACCAGACAAAATCTATTCAAAATCTATTTTATGCCAGATTATCATGGGGAGGTTGCAGAAGTCCCTGACGGCTGGAAACCTGTCAAAGCAAACCCTCCCCTCAGAGCTCAGCAGGGATCAAACAGCCCTATGAGATGCAGCTGTCCTCTCATCACCACTCTCCCTGCAGCTGATAAAGGGAACCTGGTGCCCCTGTCCCTCTGCACTTGCTCCCTTCACCTGCCCTGGGCATGCTGGGAAGGGGAGAGCTGCATCCTATCTCTGGAAACATGGGTACAGGGGCTGCTGCTCCTCTGCTGGGGCAGGAGTACTGCCCAGTATGTGTTTGAAGTTCTGTGATGGTGGTGGAGCTGGAGCTGGGACAGAGCCTGGGTGGCTGAGCTGACTTTTTGGAGCAGAAAAGGCTGGTATCACGCTGATATGTTGTAGCATAACCATCTGCAGGCTGGGATTGCACACAGCTGCATGTGGCGCTTTAAAACTTGGATCAATCAATGTGATAGTTTTTGTCTATGTAGATTTTATCATGCTCATGTTTTTCAGTATGCTGTTAAGCAATATGATTCTAACTGTTGCACACAGACTTTTTCATCCTCTATGTGAGGAAAGATTTGTTGTAGTGGACGTGTTTGTAGAGGAATTACATGCACAAGCAGTTATATATTTGCTAGAGACGGCACATTTCTGTGATCTTCTTGTGACCTTCAAAGAGAAATGGCCAGGCTTGCAATGGCTCCTGGCTCCTGTGGGAGCTGTTTTCCTGGTCTTCAGCCAGCACCAGGGAAAGTAGTGTCTGCTGCAAACTCGAGTTAGGCTTGAAACTGATCTGAAGGCATAAACCACATGTATATGCACGCAGTGATGTGTCTCTGCGTCTGCAAATGCTGCAGTGATGTGCTGACCATCTCCGCAGACGTGCAGGCGTTCAAATGAAAGAGTACTGCTTCTACACGCAGTGGCTTAAGCAGTTCCTTCCATTTCTCACTCCTTTTTCTGGCTGTTGCGCTCTTGCAGTGACAGTTCTTCATTGCCAAGCTGTGCAATCAGGTACTGGAAACAATTATGAACAGAAATGATATGTCATTTTTTTTAAATAGTGGAATTTCTTACTTTGCAATTCCAATCCCCTCTTTCTATGTGAAAGCGGTGGAAGTCATTGTGTTCAGCACTTCTACAGCATTCACCTTTAGGAGGGAAAAAATGTTTGTCCTAAAACATTCATATTTTAAGAATATTACTCTGACCTTCCCTATTACTGTTACAAATATAATGTCTATTACATTTCTTTATTATAAAGTGCATGCTGTAATAATGTCTTGTTAAGGACGAAGTGCCTTGCTTTTCAAGGAGAGACAAAAAATCTGGAACTCTTCTATTTGGGGAAGGGAAGGGCTGGCTGAGAGGGCAGGAATCATGGAGATGGTGGATTGAATGGATAGAGAAGCACCGAACCCCACTGCTCAGGGGCACTCGGTGATGTGTGCAGGAGGTTCTTTTACAACATAGAAAAGATAAAGTGGTGGTGTGTAACATGTAGTGAGGCATTGAACCTTGCTGTCACAGGAGGTGGTGGAAACAGAAGGTTAAGAAGGTGATTATGCAAATGTATAAGCTGTGTTTCTGTAAACAGATCCTATGGGGAATGTCAGGACTGCACCCTACATAACAGGGGCAGGTAGCCCAGGGGAATGTGAGAGGCAAGGACTACAAGAAGGGGCTGGATTTATGAGTTCTCCCTAGATGGCATCTCTTGTGACTGCTGCTGGAGACAAGTCAATAGGGCAGAATAAACCATTGGTTTCGCTTGGCACCACGTGTGTTACACTCTTGCTAACTGTGTCCCAGAGGCTGGGGGCTGGAGCTGGGCAGGGATTTAATCACCAAGTCTTGCCGGGCACAACTGTCGCTGCTGGGGGTTTCTCACCTGAAATGACCGGACGTACATGATCCCAGTGCAAGGGGTTCCTATGCTGGATGACCTCATATCAGGAGAGAAGAGTAGCTCTGTTTCTGTTAGAGTCCCAGAGTAAGTTAGCGGTGCATTTGCAGAAGCTTGGTAATACCTGGATTGCTGTTTAAAGAGATTGCAATGGAAAGGAGTGCTGCCAGGCTCAGACTGTGGACCTTATTCTTAAAGTCAGAAATAGTACTGTGTAGAATCATAGAATCATTTAGGTTGGAGTAGACATTCAAAAATCATTGAGTCCAACCGTTAATCTAACGCTGCCGAGGCCAACATTAAACCATGTCCCTAAGCACCACATCTACACGTCTTTTAAAGATCTCCAGGGATGGTGACTCCGCCGCTTCCCTGGGCAGCCTGTTTCAGTGCTTGACAACTCTTCTGGTTAAAAACTGTTTCCTGATAACCAGTCTAAGCCTCTTCTGGCACAACTTAAGGTCATTTCCTCTCGTCCTATTGCTTGTTACTTGTACTGATGGAGTCACCTATGTGCTGCCCTGTGGAATGACCCGGTGTCTTCCAGGCTGATGTAACTGCTTGTTAGCCTGCTGCAGGTCAGCAGTGCTTACTGGTTGCAGTTCCCCTAGGGCTACCATTTCCATTTCAATAAATATTCTTGCCATCCTTCAAGTCGCCTTCACCCACCTGTCAGGAGTAAAGATGTTCCAATGTAACACAGGTGGAAAAAAAAATGTAAAAATCCATAGATATTTAACGCTGTGTTGATCTGTGTGGATCTTGCTCTTGTTGTCCTCTGGACTTCCACCTCTTCCCTGGCTTTTTTATGCTCTGCAGTTGCCACTGCAGATGGATTTTGATCCTGGCAGGCAGAGGTTCTTGGATCAGGAACCGCAGTGCCTCTGGATTTGACTGATCCATGGCTCCTATTTCTTGCCTCCCCTCTGCCCGGAGTTTCTCACGCTTAGTGCCAGGGCTGGAATGTTTTGAAAAGGTTTTCCGTTAACCGTCTGGGCTATTTTGAGCAGTAGAGCTTCAAAAATAAATACATCGCTGTGATTTTTCAGGAAAGTTAAACATTTCTTCATTGCACTCGACTCAAACCCAGTCTGCTGTGCACGGTGCAAGCCCCTTTTATGGGATGTGTGAGAAACTGGGTAGGATATTTTTCACAGGTTATTTCCCAGATTGTTGTGTTTTCCCATGGAATTCTTCTGTGGTGGCAGACAGGAGTTTCGTCATTTTGCCAGATGAGCATTTCAAGCTGCCTTTGCTTTGCAGCCAAGAGGCCTGTTACAAGCATTAACCTGGTAGTTACACTGAGCTGTAAAATCTTTGAATTTCTATGAGGATTAAATTGCAGTTCAGGTCAGAGTCAGCACTGCAATGGGCTGCCAATAAAGGAGAACGAATTGTCGTCGGATTGTAATAAAAAGATTTTATTGTTAATTAATTCTTAGCACCAGAAAAAGTGCTACATGTCTTACCATAAAGGTGGGAAATAAATCTATGTTCTAGAAAAGAGGCAGCGAGAAAGAGAAGCAAATGATTTGGGGTGAAAAAAAGGAAAGAAAAGTGGTAGGAGTGAGAGTGAAAATTTCTATCAGGCTCATAAAACAAATCAGGTTGATTGTAAGTGGATCTTCTAGTTAGTAAGTTGTATTAATATGTAATTTTACTACTTAAATATTTATTGTTTCTGCACTTTTAAAAGATGGTGTGATGGTTGCATGAATTCAGAGAATTTTTTGGGTGCCATTGATAGATGCTGTCTGGTTCTGCCGTAACTCCACTCAGAAAGGGAGAATGGCACCGATTCCCTGTTCTGAATCCTGGCTAACCCTTTCTGAAGATCTTACTGGCTCCTTTGCACTGCCAAGGGAGGTTCACCTTGCCACTGCTAGCCTTTCGGCACATGTTTTTCTCTCCGTACTTGAAGAGCACAAGCGCAATATGGAACTGTTAATTACGGCTTATTGGGAATTCTTATCTACGCTTTCATTAAAAACATGCCTGTGAAAAAAACATTAAGGTTATGATGACTTTAAATAGCACTTGATACAATGTTTAACTGTACAATTTAAATCAACTGAAACCCTGGTTCCCAGTTAGCTGTATGCTGCTTGCCTTAACTCGACCCTGACTGACTCCACCACCTTACTGTTTGCACGCTGGCCAGAAGCAATGACCCAGAAGGTCATATATGCCACGCTAGGCAGCTTCTCTTCTCTTAAAGGCAGAACTAATTGACATCCATCCTCTGCACCTATTTCGCTGGGCATCTGTTGGACTTCTAGTGCACCTTTTAGTTTCCCAGTGGTGGCTGAGGGCAGGAATGTGGAGGGTGATACGACAGATTTTCAGAGACCTGCACATACTCACTCCTTCTGACCAGCAGAAGAGAGATTCTTCAGGCAAGGAGAGTATTTCAGGCAGTTTATGAATTTGGCCAGTGTAGACGAGTAATACAAATAATGTTTTCCTCTTTCTTTTCAACAACCACAAGGTGGAGGAAGAAGGCACGCATTCTGCCATCTTGGCATTATGCTGTGGGCAAGCATGTTTGGGAGGTTCCAGGGGTATGGTTTGGATCTGGATGAAGAGCATGGTGGGATGCTGTGGTCATTCATAACAGTGAAATGACTTCATCTCTTTCTGCCCATTGAGACAAACGTTCCTCCTTCTCCCTCTCTTTCCCGGAGTTTTCCTGAGTTGAAAACAGGGATGAACTCTGAGTCCTCTCCCTACAATAGGCAAATTGCTTTCACCCACTCCTATCCACTTGTTCCTGACCTGCAAGCAGATCATTGACCCTGTTTGGGAAAAGATCAGGGGCTTCACCAGGGAGGGCAAGTGCCCAGCCCAGGGATGGGCCAGAGGAGGAGAAAGGAGCCACTTGGTGGCAGCAAGTTCAGAGAAAACCATCCTGTCCCACTTCTCCCAGGCACCCTGCTCTGTCCCTGCAGAAGGAGCTACCTGAAGAGTGATTTCTTGTGAAAAAAACCCTGAACTGAGGCTACTCTTCCTTTGCACAACTTATCTAGGAGCTGTGACCAAGGCTTAGCTGAGCAAAGTATCAGAGCTGTCTCAGCTGTGTGTATGGAGGGGCTTTGGAGTGAGAGTTAAAAGAAGGAACTCCTGTGGCTGGAGGGCTACAGGGATCTAAGCTGTGTTCGTGTCCTTATCCCTTTTGGCTTCAAAATACACGACTTTCTGGACTTTCAGACTGTAGCACTTGCAGTGAGCAGGCATGAGCCCAGCTGGGTGCACAGCATCTCTCATCCCAGCAGGATAACATGCCGCTCTCCTTTCTCTCTAGAGCCTAACCTGTTCCATCCCCTGCTATTTTTCTTTAAGTTTTCTTAGCTATACCTTGGATGACTTAAGATAAACTGTTTCCAGAGTCTAGACAGACCTTATGTTCGTGTTTTGGATGGCACTTCCCTGCCTAGAGGCCAAAAATATAGCAGACCTGATTTCTCAGATCAGAGTAGTGCTAAGAAAAAAAACTTTTGGCGTTCTCCAGATGTTTCCTAGTTGAAAGCTCAGCTACGTTTTATGTCAGATGACTGCAAAAACATGTGCTGTGTCTCACCATAACTGTAAAGCAGCCCCACTTCATTTTTTTTTTTCTTTCTTAAGACAAAGCTGGATGATGCTTGTCTTTTCCCCTGCAACAAAGATGATCTCAATCTTATCTGGGCAATTTGGGACACCAGATCTGTTCTCCTAGATATTGTTAGCAAGGCTGTCAGCCAAAGACACAAAAATGGCTTCTTGAGAGCACTTTTTAATATTCATGGTCCTGGGAGATCTCTTTCCTTTGAAGATGATGCTGATTAGGGCCTTGGTGATCATAAATAAAATAAGGTTCTTATCCTACATAAATTTCCTCTGTGTTGCTGGTCATATTCTTCCCTCCCTGTTCTGTATCTAGATTATTCACCAAATACGAGTTTATGCTCATGTTAAAGAATCAACCACCTTATTCCACCATACAAGGTTTGTCACAAAATAAGAAAAGCCTTAACATCTCTAACAGGGAATAGTGATAGAGGAAACTGAAAAAGAACAAGTGTGGTGGTAAGACCTCATAATTCTGCTGTGAAGTTTGTATAATCTTGATTTATTTTTATTTTTCTAGTTTATTAGGTTTCTCAGGTCACTTAGGGCATTTATTGAATTAGCTGATGCTTTTGCAAAGATCAGCAGTGAAGTACCATCACTGTTAATATTCCTTGTTCGTCTACATTGCAGGTTGTGTTGAGCAGAGATTTCCCTGCCAGACTGCTTTTCGTACTCTTGTTATCTCTGATGGGGCTGGCTCTAATATCTGCCTGCAACATTGTACCTATGCTGGAACAATTATTTTCAGAGATCCCTGTAGAATTAGGCTAGAACTGTATTGTCTTTTAAAAGAAAGATGAGATTCTGGGTGAAGGCTCTGAGGTCAAAGGTGGAACCATTGTCAATTCTGGCTGTACAATAACATGGTACCAAGTAGTTTGGACAAGGGAGCTAGTCATCCTGTAGTGAGACATTTGGGCCCTGAAGACAGCACATCCTTGCAGAGACACTTTCAAAGCATGTGGAAGCCCAGTGCTGCCTTTTTCAGCTCAGATATGTCCGAAAGCTTAGGCAATAAGCAATGGATTTCTGCAAATCTGGCTGAACCGAGTATACGTGGGCAAGTGTGAGCTTCTCTGCCAACACCCCTGACGGTGGGGAACTTGGTGCTTTTGGTGTGCCCTTTGCTGGGGCTGAGGGTAGAGCAGAGCTTTGCTACCCCCTGCTCCAGCTGCTTTTTTTGCAGGAACAACCTTTGTATTTTGGTGCTAACTCCAGAAGGGAGAGGGGAGTAAAAGTGACCTCGTCCTATGAGAAAGATCCCTTGAACTTCAGATTGTCCTTCCTACATCAGAGCTGACTCCTATTTTGGGGCTCTGCTGAAACTTGCCTACAGAGCTCTCTGCTTCCTTCTGAGACTAACCTACAGGCTATCCCTTGAAGCGAATTTTGGGTCTTCACATGAAAGGGTTAAATTATCTGCATGTCTGAGGCTGTCATGCAGGTGGGGGTCACCATCAGGATGACCAAAGGTGGTGAAGCCTGGTGCAGTGAGGCAATGGTGACCACATGGCAGCTTACAGGGTGTGCCAGCAGGGAGGGACACGAAGGAAGAAGATAGAATGGCTGCAGCAGAAGGGTAAGCAGTGAGCTTGAGAAGGTAGGAGAAGGCAGGTGTTGGGGCAGAGGGTTTTCTCCTGTCTCATTTTCTCATCACAAAGTGGTTTGCTGTTCTGTAGCAAATCTTGCAGGACAGTGAGAAAAGACAAAGAATCAAGCAAAGTCTAGTATAATCTGCACAGTGGTGAAAGAGGAGACAACGGATGGGGCTGGCTCTGCTGTCACAGGGACATAAACACGTTTTTCTCCTGTGCCTTTCTTGTTTCTGAAAGGCAAAGGTACCCAGGGGCATGTGAGATGCTTTGTAACTGCCTTTCTGCATCAGGAGTGTGGGATGTTTTGCAGGGAGGTTGGTGTGCAGCTGTGCTGCAGCCCTGGGAGGCGGTGGTCCTGGTCAGAGCTTTCCGCCCCGACTGCTAGCGCAGCACAAGCCTGATGGATGAATTTCGTAGCGTGCTGTGCTTCAGGAAGCAAATGGTGTGCAGGCAGACCTGAAAGTGTAATTTAGCAGGGCAGGTTGCAGTTAGGTTTGGAGGGATTTGGCCAGGAGGAAGGTAGGCAAAAAGTCGTTTAGTAGCCCTGCTGCCATTTTCTGTGCTGTAACTCAAATTATCTGATCCCCTTGTAAGGTGCCTTGGAGGCACTCTCATTCTCTGAGCATGTGCCTTCACTGGTAGAGTTTTCTCAGTGCCTCCTCCCGTTCTCTCAAAGCCTGCTTGCACGGCAGCTGCCTTGGTTCCCCAAGCTGGATGCTCTGTTGCTGAAGCTGCCTGCAGGGATGAATGTGGGGAGCTTTTGACGGCCACAGCTTTGGCAATGCCCTGTAACGTGGAGTTGTGTCATCGCGGCCACGAGGCTCATAGCAGTGGCGCCAGGGCTGGGCAGTTGTGTGAAGCGACGATGGGAGCAGGTGCTTGGCTTGACCCTAGAGCTTTGTTTCCACGAGCCACCACCGCTCCGGTGTGTGACGCTTCCCAGGATGCGCCCGTTTCTACGGAGCGGGTGCCTGGATCCCCCATGCCGTGGGGCTGCCAGGGCCAGCTCGCTGCCCACCTGCTTCGTGGCACAGAGTCCCTGTGGCCACTAAGGGACCC
>NW_009711204.1:2452-24907 GCF_000703405.1 Apaloderma vittatum | reverse complement strand
GTGTTGTTGTGTTGTGGGTTTTTTTTTTTTTCTCTTCCCTCCTGGAAGTTTCCTTCCTCCTTCCCTTTCTCCACCCCTTCCCTGGTCGCTGCGTTTCCTTCCCCTTGCGTGTCCCCGATTCGGGCTCCTTCAGCATCCCCTCAGCGCTGCTTCCTGCTGGGCCAGGAAAGGTCACGGACAATAAAACACTTTTCTCTCCAGAGCTGTGAATGATTTAGCAGTCTAGTCTTCTTGGCGCACTCCTCGGGTAGGCAAGGCATAGGAGAGAGACAGAGGACCGAGTGATTTCAGGTCAGTTAGAGCTGAAGAGTTGGGAAAACCAATCTGCCAGGTTCCTCCTCCGTCCTCTCATGGTAAGATATTGTCCCCTGGCTTGACCTGCAGTGGTCATACTGTTCCCTGACCCCACTCCCATGAAAGCCCAAAGTGGAGATTGTTTCCCGTATCTAGTTACCCTCGTGGCAGGACAGCACAGGCTGCTCTGCTGACTGCAGTGGAAGTAGCAGATCTACTCTTTAAACCATCCAGACAACTGATTTAAAGAAATGGTTCTTCTAGGAAGTGACTGTGCTAGATGATCACTGCTGCCTTATGCCATCCCTGCTTGCACACACAGAATAGAGGAGACAGGGAATTTCTGGAAGAAATTCAAACTTCAAGACCTGGCTTTCATTTAAGTAAATTCAAGTTTCATGTTTTAAAGAGTCAGCTAGAGGTCTTTGGCTGAGCGTATGAAAAATCCAGGATAATTCCCATAACATTGTGCAGAATAAGTCTCAGGACAGCGTCTCTGAAAAGGATGGTAGAAGATCTTCAGTGTATAAAGCCCAGATCAGTCTCCAGAGTATGAAGGAAGAAGCTCTAGAAGTTTGATACGTGCACCCAAGTTTGGTCCATGCACGTACATGCTTGTACCAAACTTGTGTGCATGGACCAAACTTGTGCCTTCGCCCTTCTGACAGTTTCCCAATAGTCACGAAACAGCTCAGGGAGTGTTCAGGCAACCCCAGGCAAAACTTTGGTAGCAACATATTGTAACAGGGCAAGTAACATACATGATACGTGCATATTTTTGTAACAGAGTTCATTCCCAGAGCGCCAAGTCCCTATAAAACAGTAAACTTAGAATCTTTAGGAGTTAATTTGTTTTGCCTGTAAACCAGGAGCTTCCTGAGCTGGCTGGTACCTGCTGGCCCATAGATCAGCCTTCTCTGTCCAATACTTCTACTAATGAGGGTTCAGAAGTAAATTTCTGCTCCAATTCATCGAGTTCTTCAATAGCAATTAATAAGAAAGCTTGCCTAGGCAAACCTTAATAGTTGTATGTTTACAGTGCAGCCACACATAAATTATATAAGTTTAGATAGTTTGGATTATTGTGTGTTGTTCTGTTTTGTTTTTATCAGTATGTTTCTAACTGATGAATGTGCTGGTTTATTACCTAAACTAGGTCAGCGCGTTATTTTAGCTACAGAGTTGTAATACGCAGCATCACTGTAAATAGTCTAGGTATTTGGCAATATAAAGTTTCATTCCAGATTTGCTTTTCTCTCAAAGAGTTGTGAGTAAAATAGAGGTGATGCATGAAATTTTGCTCTTCATTAAGTCTGCATAGCTTACAACACACACAATTTGTTGTGCGGTGTTTTCTGCATAACTTTTAGCAGGCGTTCTAAACTGACAACAGTGCAGTAACAAATGCTGGAATAAAACGGCATTTGGACCCCAAAGTCAATAGGAACATGATTTCCCATTATCAGAGCGTGCATTCAAAGCAGAAAGCTATCCTCTAATCTCCCGGCAGAGCTTATTTTAGCCTAGAGCTGTGCTTGGCGGGGTTGTTGCCTGAATGTGTTTCGTTGTTAGGTAGGAAAGGGGCACGCTGCATGAATGTAGAAGTCAGCAAGTGACTCAGCCTGGCTCCCGCGATTTGCAAGCAGCTTTTTTTGTTTGAAGTGCACATACGTGAAAATGGAGCGGAGGACGCCCCCCGCTGCAGAAGTATAATTTATGGCAAAGGCTTTTGGAACGAGTAAAGCTCTAAATACAACTGGTTTTCCTTGAGGACTTTATACTTTTTGTCCTAATTTGACCTTTAAGAGGATTGGTGACAGCTGCTCTTGACACACAGTGCCCTGACAAATGGGAGTGGTTGTGACTGGTCTCACTGCCGCTACCATAGATGCCACTCAAAACAGTCCATACCGAGCAATTTACATAAGCAGCAGCACAGTTTTGCCTTGTGTTTACCATCTGGACTGGGAGCTCTGGGTTTTGCTGCGCAGTATCACGCACTCATTATTGTACACTCGTGTTTCATAACAGAAATTTAGACTACAGATGCTGCTCTTTCCAGATGAGCACGCCTAACGCTCAGTGCCCTGGCCTGTGCCGTGTCATGTTTCTGGGGCACTTGTAACAACCTTTGTGGCTGCCTCTGGGGATGCAGGAGGTAACTGTTCCTCACGTTTGGTTAACTCGTCTAACCTAGCAGTCCCCTTAATCTGGTCCTCACAGCAAAATGGGGCATAAGGAGCCATCATTTGGGTAACTCACATGTCAAAAATGTTTGCGTTGGCAATGGTCTCCTTCTTTACTTGCATGCAGCACATCGCAAAAGGGGACTTTGGCAGTTGGTGCTGGAATTAGAAAAGTAGGTGTCTTCTAAGAAATTCAGAGTAATCTCATGGAGTTTTATTGTGTATGAATCACAGTTGGATTGTTACTAGTTTCATCTGTAAATAGTCCAGTCAAAGACTCTTAACGTGTTTAAAAATATAAATGTGTTGTCCCGGTCTACCCTTTAGGAATTAGAACTGGTGGAGGATGTCTGGAGAGGGGAAGCACAGGATCTTCTTACCCAAATTGCACAGCTGCAGGAGGAGAATAAACAACTGATGACAAACTTGTCTCACAAAGACATTAATTTCACAGAAGAGGAATTTCAGAAGCATGAAGGCAAGTTTGATACTACACATTCAGTACTTGCTTTTGTTATAAAAAGCAATACTTTATCAAAATATTTTGACTGGGTATTCTGGCTTTTTTCCTATAGATTAATGCAGGTCAGGGTTTTGGGGTTTGGTTTTGGGGTTTGGTTTTTTTAACCTGAAGAGAAAAGCTCTGAACACACAGTGATATCGAAGGCATGATAAGGGACGGGGGATGGCAGAAGGGGAAGAAAAGCCTGAACTTTTTGTTCATTTGACAGGCATCTCTGAAAGTAAAGTCTAGCTTCATTTTTTTGGTCTATCACTTGCTCTTTTCTTTTTAGTTTGCATTTTGCAAAAAAGCATTCTTAAGCCTCCTTTATGTTTCCTAATACAAACAGAGTAATCCATTCAGCAATGTTTATTTCACACCGTTATGCACAAAAATAAGTGCAACTGTTGGTCTATGCAGGATAATTTGCTTGTAAAGCAGCAAATCAAGCTTTCTGTGTCTGAATTGTATCAGTGCACCATATGGAGGTATTCTAGGAGAATTTCATTATATTCTCCTAGAATAAGAGAGACTAGTTCTACTTGGTTTACCTGCATTTAGTGTTCCCTCACTTGTTTGGGACTTATAGCCAGTGAAGCAATCTGTAATTCAGGGAGTTGGTGAATCCTAAAGAGTTGAAACAACTGATTTGTGGGCAACTTCTTTCTTCAGGCAGAATGAAGTTCAAGACATAAGATTCTGACTTGCAAGTATGGGTGGATTTCACTGCAGCAACTGAAACAACTGGAATCCTTAGCTCTCACCCACAGCTCAGCAAATAGCTCTTTCCCAAGAGCAGGGGCAGAGGCACAGATGTCTGTTTGCTCTACAGCTCCTGGCACATCATGTGAGGCCGCTGGCTACCAAGTCCATTTTATGACACTTTGCTGGGATTTAAGCTGAGAAGTTGAAAAAAACCGACTGTGTGGCTTTAGGGATGAGGCAGCCTTGAGCTGGGAGGTGGGGCAGAGTAAAACCTGCCTGTGGCGGTGAGTCAGTGGGGAAGCACGTGGCTTTCTGAGCTGTTTGTACACGGACAAAAGCTGACAAAATTTCTTAAAAGGAAAGCAGTAGGAAAGGTGGGGTCCAGTGCTTCCAGCCACAGCTCCACTTTCACAGTAGGTTCTGATAATGAATAAAGTCATGGCTCCCTCAGAAGGATCCCGTGTGTAACGTGCAAAGTCACTGCCCAGTCTGAAACTGGACTCCAGTAAAGCATTAGGAACAAAGGGATATCCTTTTCCAGACACTGGAGGTTGGGATTATTAAAGGGAGACTTGCCATGGGTGGGTGAAACTCTGTCCAATGCTGCTGAAGTTGCTCTTGGTTTTTCCCAGAGGCTGAATACTGCTCACTTGCCCTGGGGAGGAGTATAATGAAATCTTCAAGTAAAAATAGTTAAACTTCTCAAGATCACCACTTCTTAAAACAAATGCAACACGTTTAGTTTAGGAGTCAAGCAGCGCAAAGCAGTAGTACAACATCAGCCTTACAAACTCCATGCAAAATTTCAGAATGGCGGTGATGAGTCATGAACCATGAAGACTATGACATCTTGTTATAAAGAACCAGCTTCCTCTTTGTTTTCTTTTCTTCCCTCTTTTTTTTTTTCCTCCTTCCCTTCCAGTGGGTATCTGGCTCACTGCAGCTCATGTGCTTGTATTTAAATATAGCCATACTCTTGACATTCAACTAGCCAAGCAAATGCCAGGCATGCTTTTCATGTTATTTTTACTGTGTCTACACAAGTGTAAGAACACAAACAAAACCCATAAAGCCATTCCAGAGATCACATTCTGGGATTGTTAATATTCTTTGGCCAAAATCATCAGTTTAAGTCAAATCACATTAATATATAGCAACCCCATCTTATTATTGGGCCCTATTATATAAAACTTGACTGCTTTCCTTTTAAGAAATTTTGTCATTAATGAATGGGGATAGATCTGTCTCAAATGACTTGTTTGGATAGTGACAAAAAGTGGTCATGCTGCTTTTTTTCAGTCTCTGTCATTTGATCTGATACATGTAGAGTCTACAGAGGCAGGTTTTTAAGCCAAATACTTTGTTAGTTGGACTAACTTTGACCAGACTCTGGTCTTCCTATCTCAGCACGATTTAGTATTGTGATCATGTCTCCACTTAGCGGCTAGCCCCTGGGATTAGCAGCTTGCTGCTTACTCACCAGACAGTTAAAGAGTTATTTTTAGCACAGGCAGCAGAGGACAGTGATTTGGGTGTGCAAGACTTTGAGATTCGATCCTCGTCAATTAATAGTCACATCAGAGTTCACAGAGCCCCACTTTAGCGTATAATGAAGGTGCTGGTGGGAGAGGCAGAGGCAATCCTGTCTGACCAGGAGTGTTCTGCACAGAGAGCATTTGCTGGGAGTCCAAGCAGAGCGGGGTTCGTGTGAAAGGCAGAACACAAAATACAGAGGAGGGGTTAAAGATGAGTCTGCAACATCCATTAATGCTACTCCTCCCAAGTGCAAACTGAGCGCTGCTTGATGGTGCCGACTGATTGGAACATCCTAGTGAAATGCTGCAGAAAAACTTGACCCAACATGTGTCAAACCGGACGAGCAGGCTGCTGTTCCACTGCAGCGAGGGGAGCTGCTGTCTCGGGCTGTGGGCTAATACAGATGAGCAGCAGGACGTCAGCACTTGTGGGAACCTCTTGTGCTGGGCTGCCGAGGAACCTACTGTGCCCTGTCAGAAGTGGAGGCAAACTTCTACCCGAAGTGTTTAGGCAGCGATGAAGTGCCACAGGCCCCCCTGGCTGCCACTTTGGCCTGTTGTGATGGATGTTGTTTAAAACATCACTAAACAGATCCCTAAACATAAATCATGATGGGGTTTGAGTTGTTTTTTTCTTTTTTTTTTTTTTTCTGCTGCTTTCCTTTCTCGTGCTTGAACAATGCTGTGATCTCCAGTGATCTACAGGAAGCTGGTCATAGGATGTGCCTAGGGAAGCCGGCTGGGTGTGCCACTTAATATCTTGCATTTATTAGACTTTGAATCATTTAGAGATAATTACTTTACATTTAAGGCACTTAGTGATTTCCCTCTCCTCTTCCCTAGTGCCTGAGGAAATGGAAGAAGATGTGACTGTTTCATAAACATTCCCACCTTTCCTTTGCCTTCCTCTTGAAACAAAAATGATAATATAGTGATCCGTGCACGCAATTGAAGTCTTTCAGGTTCACCACCCGTTAGGGAGAAAAATGAGCACAGTGGGAGGGAAGGCAGTCAGCACCGAAATGGTACTTTTTTTCTTTAAATAGCACCTGCTATCTAGAGTTCTCAAAGCATCTCACAAGTGCTAATGAATATAGCTGCACTCACTATTCCTAGCTCCTGCTGGGGTGAAACCACAAGTGTGAACTTTCACTGCAGTTCCTCTGTACTTGAGGGTAAGGTTTTGGAATTTTGTTGTGTTTTGTTTTGAAGTACAGCTGATGTTTTAGGCCCCAGCCCTGAGACTGGCTGCATAGGGTGGATGCAGGAACGTGTAGTGGGGTTTCTGGGTACAGTGGTATATGGGACCTGTATTGCTATAGGACAGCGTGGATCTTTGGATGTCAGTGTCCGCTCATCCTCCCTGATGGGTATAAGCTCTTATCATAGTGAAGAATTAAAATTATCCTGCAAAGAACCAGAACCTAGAGCACAGAGGTGATAAGGACCAGGGTCCAGAAAAAGAGCAGGCAGAAATATCACAGAATTTTAAAAATATAAGAATGTAATACTAGAATGTGAATACCATGCCACTTTCAGATGTTTTCTAGGGTTTGACAGGAACGCGTCCTCTGGACCAAATTCCTGGCCAGCCATGGTCACCAGTCCTTTTCCCAGCAGAGCACTGGCCTATGCTCTGCTGTACCATAGCTCTGGTCATTTAGCAATGAGGGAGTGGAGCTGCTGTTCCCTCTATTTGCAGTAATTTGCTTTTCATGCCTGCATGGGAACCCACAGCTGCTGGAAGAGTGCACATCCACCAAGAGTTACTCCCTTTCTCTCTCACGTTTGTCTTGCTCTACTGTATTATCCCTCAGTTCAAATTGTAGACAATCTGTGAGGTGGAGTTCCTAGAGGCACACAGCCTACATTCTCTTACGGGAGCAACTCTGGATTTCTCTCATGAGGGCAGAAGAACATAACTGGGAAGTCTGAGCTGATGTTAGAAAGTAGAGCCCTGACAGCTGGATACATCTGATGTGTATGCAGTGTATTTCTGATGTGGGAACAGCTTTAATATATTAAAAAGGAAGTGGCTTTCCAGCCACCCCAGAGGGGTGAGTGAATTCTCAGCGCTCGCAGTTCATAAATGGAGGAAGCTGAGGGCCCACGTAACCAAGTGCTTTGCCAAAGATAATAGAACAAGGGAGCAGGAGACCCTGGGTTTGAGCTGGACTCTGGCCAGAGCAGCCACACGCTTTCCTGGTCACAATCTGCCACGGTGACATGTTGTTTAGATCTTGCTGAGGACCAGACCATCTTTTTTTTACAATATTCACAGGGTCTTGGCCAGCTCATTCTACAGATTATCACACAGATAACCAAGCTCCCTGGGGCACACTGTGAACAGTGGTGTAAAACTCCTGAGGCCGCAAGATGTAGCAGTGTCGCTCCACTGTTATAAATGTTTCTGAGGACTGTCAGTTCCTTTTTTAAGAAGTTTCTATGCAGTGGCTTTATGGAGTGGATTGTGTCATCTATTTTCCCTGCTACCCTTGAAGTAACCTTTAAAGCATCTTCCACCAGCTTCTCTGTAATTCTACCAGCAGGCAACTTCCAGAGTCCTTACCTAAGTATTTCTCACTGTTATTGTTCTCAATCTCAGCAGCTTCAGGTTGTCCTTATTTTGTTTTCCGTGTTTTCTTTTAACCAGGAATGTCAGAGAGAGAGCGGCAAGTCATGAAGAAGCTGAAAGAAGTGGTAGATAAACAGAGGGATGAAATCAGAGCAAAGGACCGGGAACTTGGACTTAAAAATGAGGATGTAGAGGCTGTAAGTGGCTCTTAGTATTTCTGTTTCTCTTTTTCACCTGTACTTCCATAGCTGAGTTTCAAGTTAATGTAGAATATGTAAGCAATGACAGATTATTAGGATCATTAGCCCAGTAACTGAAGCGTCCAGCATAACTGTGGAGTGTCCAACATGGTTAGGGAGTCTTCAGTGCAGATGCACATCATCTGCTGTCCTCAGAAGGACCAGGCGTACTTGAAGCGTGACTGGAAACCAGTGTAACGACCAGGAAGGTGAGGGAAGGACAGGTTGGTTTTGTTTGTTTCCTTAAAGCCTGATACCTCCTGCCTTTCATGAGAACAGGATAGGTAACTCTCCCTGGTTTCTTGAGTCTCTTTCTGCTTTGGCAGCGCAAACTTCCTCGGCACCCCAATGCCTCATCCCACGCAGAGAAGGAGGCTGAGCCTAACTTCTTCCAGCAGTGAACAGGTCACTGAGAGGATGAGTGGCCCTGGGGACCACAGCACAAGAAATCCCAGCTTAGTCTTAGATGAATTACAGACTCCACTGTGACTTTGGTTGTCACATGATGTCTTGGTTCTTTCTGTGTCAGGAGGAATGACCTCCTTACCCATATCTTGCTTCCCATCCTCATGCTGCCTGGTCTCCTTATCCCATGGGACTTTCCTGGTGCTAGTGAGGGCCAGACCTGGATGATCTCTGCTCTACTCAAGTGCCTCTGGCAGGTCCGGTGGCCTTTCAAATCGATGCTGTCCTTACAATGCCCAGCAGGTCCCATCCTGCTTATGAGAGAGCCTAAGAACGCAAAGCAAAGTGCTTGTAATATAAATTGAATACTAGGGGCTCCTCTGACTTGTCTTTCACTCTTCTACTCTGAGTTAAGATTTGATTCAGAACCCCATAAGCCACCCTATCCTTGAATGTTGCTTTTATGAGACATAATATCGGAAGTCATGGATTTGCTTTTAGCTGAAGAATTCCCTCTGCAAGGGGAAAAATGCCTCTACTCTAGAAACCAATTAAATTGTGGTGGCTGCAACTGTAGTAGATAATTAGATATTAAAAAAACTAATTTGGGGGTGAGGAGGAGGGGGGAGAATTTTCCAGATTAAATTAAACAGAAACTCACTACTTTTCTTTACCATAGTGTTTGGGACTTGGCCATCATGGCTGATGGCTGGATGGACACTGACCTATTGCATCAATGTTTTGCAGCTTCAGCAGCAACAGAACAGGTTAATGAAAATCAACCACGACCTGCGGCACCGGATCACTGTCGTTGAGGCTCAGGGGAAAGCGCTGATTGAGCAGAAGGTGGAGTTAGAGGCATATCTGCAAACCAAGGAGCAGGAGATGGGCAACCTGCGAGCAGAGCTGGGGAAACTGAGAGAGAAACTGCAGGGTGAGGACAGCCAAAATGGAGAGGAAGTAAAGGTAAGAGGCACTTTAAATCACAGCCTTTGAAAAAAGTTTCAGACTTCATACCAAGTACCTCTCCTCTTTGGCTAAATGTGATTGGTACACATCAGAGGCAACGCTGAGATTTGAGGACAGCATCTTGTGTTGAGGTGTGACATGCAGAGAGCAGCATCACTCATCACACTGTGACAGGAAAGGCCCCGTTAGGGTTGATGGTGACCCGGTGGAACAGACCCCTTCTTTCCAGAGGAGGGAGCCGGTCCCGCAGCAGGCAGAGTGGCAGCACAAGTTAGCAGAGGGATGTCTGCATTAGGGAACTGCTCTCCCCTGAGCCTTGGCGACCCATCATACATCCTAGGGAGTGTAACCTTTGGGTAAGGCACTAGGCTGCAGAATTCGACAGATTCCACAACAAATCATTACTTCAAATGAGAGCATTCTATTAAAAACGTTGTGAGGCAATCCCAAATCTGGAGTACTGGCCGTCTGTACTGGAGGCACGCAGTGGTTTGGTAGCGCTGCATTAGTGTGTTTGGCCTCCTTTTGTTTGTACACATCAACCCCTTCCCCCAAAGGAAAACAAACCGATCCCTTAAACAGTTTGATTTTCCAAGCTGACGAGTGGTTAAGCCTTGCCAAGCATGCAAATACACAAGCCCTAATGGGTCCCAAGGGTGCAGCACACCACGGTGGTGATTGCATGGGAACCACAGTGGGAAAAAATCTGTGTCAGAAGGGGTCCCAGAGGCAATGCACACGTGGTCCTTGCAGTGCTTGTGACACTTCTGATCAGGCAGGACTGAGCTGGTCTTTCGCTACCCGATCAATATATAAATATCTGAAAGCATCTTTTAGAGGAACCAACTTGGGCCTTATTTTTGCTTCCACTTCCCATTAGAATTTGTGCAGTGATGTCTTACTGGCACAAATGTTCATGAAAAGCAAATGTTACTGCTTGAATACTCCGGTACTTGCAGGAACAAGCATTGGTGCTGAGGTCAGAGCAGCAGGAACGCAAACTTGAGGGGAGTCTCCTGAGAAAAAGAAGCATCTCATCTGTTGCATCCCTTAGTCTTCTTTATGGGTCCTGTTATTTTTCTTTGTGCATATGGACGCTACTTCTGTCTTACTAAAGCAAATGTGCTCTATTTCCCTTTCCTAATGCTGCTCTTAGAAGAGTGCAAAATAGGATAAGGGTTATTATGATATGAAAAGACTTAGAGGAGCGCTACTATACAGGGCCATTGGGCTGGCGGCCGTTGGGCTGGGAGCCATGGGAAGAGCTCCAGCACAGAGCAGCGCTGTAAACGCCTGAGAGACTGCCGCAGAGAGCGAAACATCCAATTCACTTGCCGTAGGCAGGAATATACATCAAGAAACAGAGGTGAAGGTTGATGGGGTACCCTGGTCCCCCTGGAATGCGATGGTCAGCACTGAATTGGGCAAGCACTGTATTAATAATGAAAAGGATGATTTCATTGCTGTTAATTCAGCCAGGACACCCGGATTTGTAAATGGGGCTGTGGAGCCTAGGCCTAGAGCCAGCAGGGGTGACAGTGTCTTCAGTCTCTGGAGAGAAAGGATGCATTCTTTACCTCTCTCTAACTCATCAGTTCCGTGGCAATAGCGCCTCTTCTAATTAGAGCTGTTCCCCACTCTCTTTGCCAGGATGCTGGTTAGGCGGGAATTGCAGTGGGAAGCAGAAAGCTCAAATAGCTGCATGCTCTGGAATGGACATTGCTTGTTGTCTTCAGCCAAGTACATTTGCATTGGCTACAGGCCGCTTAGTCTTTGCTGAGCTGAGCTAAATCTAGGAAAATAGCTTATGTAGGCAAAGGTGTAGGGCAAATATACAACTAAAAGAAGAGGCATCAGCTCAGACCCTAATCTAGAGGGGTGAAGAAGAGGAAAAGTGTTTGGGTGATTTCCTGTGAACCTCTTCTTAGGTTGCATCCATCTTTATCTATTGTGTCCCATCTAAAGAAATGCACTTGGGTGAATGGGGTGAATCACACAAATGGACAAGTGAGCATTGCTCTGCGGTTTTGTCTTCGCAGGACAAGCACTGCAATGCCTGCTGTAGAAGCTGATATTGCATCAACCTTAGCCCAACTCAACCTGAACCTGAAATCATAAATCAATAGAGAGCAAAACTGTTTCACAAACACATTAGTTCGAAAGAGGGTCGGATCAGGCTTAGAAAAAAGTCAACTCTGAATAAGAATTTCAGGACTTAGCTCCTCGAATTCCCAGCTTCTGTCCCAGCGAGGCAACACAGGAGCTCTAAGACAGATCTCCTCATCCTACCTGGAGGGTGAGGGGCAGACCTGGCTGCTGGCATCTCTGATTTCATGTGCTGGCTCCTAGTCAGTCCTTGCATAAAGCATCACATTTCAAATGTACTTCGCTATATTTCAGATGCACTTTGCTGGAACCGAGTGCCCTGCATTTATTTGTATTGTCAGAAATCCCGTGGACCTCTTAAAGACTTGTGGCTGCTTTTCAGTATCTTGATACTGAGTTCCTTTTCCAGAAGCTTGTGTTTTCTCATTAACTGGTCCTCAGCTCTGTGCAGCCACTGAGTGCAACAACAATAGAGGACTTGAATGATGGTCTTCTGCATGCTGCATTTATACACAAGTTTCAAAAGGAGTTTGAACCAAATAATTCTGTGCAAGTGCTAGAGTCTGCCTGGGTGACAGGAATCCAAGCATGTGCCTTGTTGGGAGCCACAGAAAATGGGTGGTGCAAGATAAACTCCTTCAAGCTTCCAGTGAACTCTTCTCAAAGGAAGAGACAAGGGTACATGTCTATAAATGCCTCCTCTAGCATTCATCTGCAGTTTTCTTCCACTTTGTAGCTAGATCCTCGTGCTAACGCCAACCCTGTTTGTTTCTTTGTTTGTTTTAATGAAGGCATTAAGGGGCTGTAAAGTTAAATCTCCACTTAATATATTTACATCCAAAGAAGCCATCTCTTTATGGGAGGAGCTGGAAGGAACTGGCATGATCTTTGCTATGGAGTTTTGTCGGTGTTTACATAAGAGGCTGATGTTTGATTTACCCCATTTGTTAGAAGTATGAATTCCTTAAACTGACTTGTTTATCAAAAATTGGACTATACATTTTCAGGGGACTTTCTGGCAGTCCGGATTCCATACAGATTTCTCCACAAAAAAATGCATCACCTAGGTTGGAGACTGTGTTCAGGCCTGCTAAAAACAGTTGGTGTTTGTTTGTTTTCCCAAACATGTAACTCTGAAAGATTCCTGTGAGCCCGGTGCTTTGAGTGTACGTCACAACACTGAGGTCTTGCTCATTCACGTGCTTCCTTCGAACACCAGATGAAGAGAGGAAAACCAAGTTTGTCCTACTTCTTTTTTTCCCTCTTAAAATTGCTGTGTTTCTCTTCAAAGAGGATTTAATAGTGCTGAAAGGAAGAAGTTGGGAACTAGATTAATAAGTACTTCAAACTCGTCAGACATGCACTCACCTGCCTTTCACTTCCTAGGCAGAACCAAACAACGATGATTGCCTCTCAGAGTCAGAAAAGATGGCAATGGACTTAAAAGATCCAAATCGTCCAAGATTCACCTTGCAGGAGCTCCGAGATGTCCTCCATGAAAGGAATGAATTGAAATCTAAAGTGTTTTTACTTCAAGAGGAGCTTTTATATTACAAAAGGTAGGTTAGATCTCCTTTCGTGTTGCATGCTCCACACACAGGAGTCACAGGGCAGGTCTAGAAACAATAAATGTGCTCTTAGATAGTGTCCAACAAGCTTATACTTCTGCAAAGGTTTCAAGTAGAGATTGCAAGCATATGGCTTTACTTTGAACTTGGTCTCTAAAAATTGGAAAAAGCCTATGTCCTTCCCTAACACCCAGGTTCCCCCTGAGTCTTAGCAAGATTACAAACATTTAATAATTAGGAACTTCAAAAATGAGAATAAGAGCGGGTCTAAATGAAAATTCTAGGACTTTCATTCAGTGCATTCCTCCTCTCCTTGTCACAACGCGAAGAAAATATTGAAAGGAGACCCGGTTCTAGGTGCTTTTCCTTGGTTGACAGAAAAATCTCCTGTTGATTTTAGTGGGCTTTAAACAGATCTTTTTGCATTTCTTCATCAACAGTACGACCTCAGATTGAATTTTAAAGTGCTTCTATGGCTTGGGAAGAGAACATTAATTATCTTCTCTTTCTTTCAAGCGAGGAAACGGAAGAAGAAACTAGATCCCCCCAACCTACACCCATAATTCAGCCAAAACCCTCAACTCAGCCTGAATCTGGAATCAAACGACTGTAAGTAGCGTATTTTCTAAGGATGCTGGATATAGTACACTGTTCAGGCTAACCAAAAGAGCACGTGTTGCAATATTTTATTACAGCTGGTATGAACTGATCAGCTCTTTAAACACAGACACCTGATCTTCCTAGAGAATTTTCTCGTCTGGGCCATGTAGTCAGGCTCCAAAGGGAGGTGCTACTAATTGTGGTGTTGCCTAGAGCCCTGTTCAGCCCATCCTCTGCACCCACAACGGGTCAGTGCTGGGTGTCAGTGTGCAAGGGCTGTAGGAACAATGTTCTCATTCAACTGTGAGTCCCCATTCCTCAACACATACACACACACACACATCCTAACGTGGTGGAGTGTCAGAAACCACTGGCCCCCAAGCCATGCACAGAAGTTGCGTAGAGTGGTGTTCACAAGCACAACCAGCTGCAGAGCTGTAGCAGTCGGCCTGGAGAGCAAGGGTTCCTCAGGACCTTGCTGTGCCCCTTTTCCTGTCGACCTGAGCCTTTAGACCCTGACTTGCACTACGTGTGCGGCACAAAACCCTTTTGTTGCTGAACAAATTTGCTGCTGGAGAGGATGATCACTTTCTTGGCTATGAAGAATCCCACCTTCTCCTGGTGAAGTATTTAATGTTGCTGTCCAAAACCAAAGCTTACTGTCAGAGGTGTGCATTTGCATGTACTAGTCTATCACTTAATTATAAAATCCCAGTGTTAGCCAATCCATTTGTCAGTTGAAACTCCATCCTTGTACATTTATTTATTCCAAATTAAGTCTTGTAACCATATAGCAAGTCTTTGCATTTTTGTGATACTGGAAGCTTAACTTTTTTAACTGCATAAATGATTTTGGAACAGTCATTTGTTTCCACATAAAAAGCCCCATGTCCATAGCCTTCAGTTCCTGTTTAATTGTAGCAGGAACCCTGTGAGAGTAAGTTCCATCACAAGATCTGGACTGATCCATGACACCATAAAGTCAGGAGGGCACTTTTGATTATTTTCAGTAGACTCCAGCTTCTATCTGTGCTGCTTTGTTTGCTGAGAGAACCCTTCCTTTCACATGACTAGAAAATACACTTTTGAGTTGGCCTTAAGTTTTGATTCTGCAGCTGAGATGATAATACTAATACTTTGTCTCACAAGATCTCCACTGTAAAGCTTCTCTTTTCTTTTAAATTTATTTTAGTATGTTTTAAAGCTTACACCATTGTGGGGGGTGGCTGGTTTCAGTTTGTGCAGCTTGTGTGGACTGCAGTTTCCATGCTTGATTTATGAAGCAAAGGTAGCATAAAAATGTAAATAGACACTGTAAGACAAAGCACACGGTGACAAGGTTTTAGCTTTGCCTCTGCCTTCCACATACATGCGTAAACAACACTGGGACCCACGTCAGGAGGCACATAAATGTTTTTCATCAGTTCTCTTGGTGTTTTCTTCCTCTGAGTTAACTTATTAGGCAAAAGCTGTTGAGCATCAGACCATTCAGTCAATGCATGTTTTCAGACACCTGTCTAATCCTTGTTTCTCAGATTCTGTGTTACATTCATATAATTAAACCACGCACAACAAAACATAATATTGTGCTGATTTGGCCCCTTTCAGAAGAGGCAAGAGTCCTCTTCTGCTGGACAGTGACAGCACGTATTGAATGTGCTGTTACAGTGAAATTCCTTTCTTTAGCTGTCGTGGTGTGTCCTCAGGTTTCTTTCTGCTCTCTCTTCATTTAGCCATCATATTAAATACGGGAAGACTAAAGGGTCTACTTAAGTAACCTGAAGGACTGTAGTAGTTTTAAGGTTTGTCTTATTCTTGCAGCCTGTCTGGGTAGAATTTGTCTAGTGGGTGTTTATTTTCTTTCCCCCCCTCCTCTGTGTGCGTGTTGTCAGTACCGTACTTGTAGACGGGCTCTAAAAAGACAGGAAATTTTGCTGCTGGGAAAAACAAAGAACCCAAGTGCAGCATCAGCTGTGCCGTTCTGACACCCCTCCTGCCCACGTGCAGTCCCTGCCTGCTGCGAGCTCTCTCCAGAGCTCCCTTCGCCCTCTCGCAGGCACCTCACTATATGGCTCTACCTGGGTAACACGCTGGCATGGCCACCTCTCCATTCCTAATGATGTGGTGAAAACTTGTGTAACACTGGTATCTGCATGCAGAGCACCTTTACAAATCAAAGTAGTGGCTTTTCCTCATGTTCCACAGTTTTCCTCCTGATTAAACAAAAAGATGAAGAATGAAAAATAGAGGAGACGCTGTTGCTGTCCTCTCAGGAGAAGTTTTATGCTTGCTTGTGTAACGTGTCCTTTTTGACTTGACTGCGCAGCATCTCAGGGAATGAGATGTGTTTACATAGCCCATGCCATCGGTCCCCTGTGCTCAGGTGATTCTGCTGTATCCCCATAAAGAAAGAAAAGTTACAGAAGTTACAGAAAACAACATTTTTTTTTCTTGGGGCAAACTCTTGAGTTCTGATTTCAAGATTCATTGATTTCTACATTTGTCTCTGCCACATCACATGTCAGAGTTTTGATGAAACAATGTAACCAGGAGGCTTTACTGAGGAGGAGAAGTACAAGGATTAAAAATGCTCCCTCTGTTTTGAGCAGAAAACGCCCTTTTGTTTTCCCTTTAAGGATATGTGCTTGTTTGCCACTGATGTAATGCCTGAAACAGCCATAAGTTTTCTTCCTATTTTTGCAGTCTACAAAAGCTGATGTGTGTGTCTCATTTCTGCAGCTCACGGACCATGCCACAACACGTAAAAACAGAATTCCTAGCTATTGCTAATGATACAACGCTTGCTTGTTCACTTTCGTTTTTAATCTAAGGATAGCAGTTAGAGTGTGTTGGGGAGAGCTGCGTTTGGTTACCAGTGAAATGTCTCTCGCGATTTCAACTGAATCTCTAATTGACATTAGTCCACAGTTCAAAAAAATATTTGGCACAAGGGAGAAGCTCTGAGGAGAAACCTTAGAAAAACAGAGGGTGTTCCAGGTACGGATGAAGGTGTGTTGGCAGGTTTGCGGGGGGCTGGCTGGGGCAGAGCACCTCCCCGGCGTGCTCTCCCAACCTCCGAGTTGCATGAATTGTAGAACGCGTAGTTGAAGCGCTGAACTCTTACAAAGAAACAGTCTCGCTGCTAGCCAGCTACAAAGTGTTTCTGCTTAGTTGCGAGGTTTCACATAATTATTTAGCTGCCTGCAGTTGGCATCTGTCTGCATGTGAGGCAGTGCAGGTTCTTTTAGAACAGATAACATGGTCCCTTTAACCAAGGAGCTTGCCTAGGAGGTTATTTCAAGATTTCACCTGTGGTACTGGTTTTTAACTCGAAACTATCAACTGTAACATTTGTAAAATCTTTAACTGTAATGCTGGTCCTGTCTAACCCTGTTGTCCGTGCAAACATCCAGTAGTCACAGCAGAGTCCTGTTTCGTATTTCTTAACATACACCTTCATCTTTCATTTCATTATGTACATGCCTCTTTGTCTCTTGGGAAGAAAAGCGTGCACTCTGCTCTGCATTGCTGGAGGTGGTAATACCGTGACAAAATCCAACCCAGATTGCAGGCTGCCTCACAACAGAAAAGTGGTATCTTTTAGAAATTCAAAAGCAATTTAAACTGTTACAATGATTGCTTTTTTCTAAATAAGAGTTTTTCACTGAGGAGAGCTGTCTTGGGTGATGCAGATCCACCTCTCCCTGTAATATGTGCTGTGTGGTAATTTAGAGTAACCCCTTGTGTATCATGTTTGCCTCTTTTCTTTTTAATGGACTGCTTTTTCTTTCCCTTGCTCCAGTCTTACTTCTTCTGTGTCTGTACTTTCCTGACCAGGATCTTTACAGCCATAATGCCCATGGTAGCAGCTGGATTGATTCCAGACGATCCCACATTGCAGCCAATAAGAAGACTTGTGTCCCTTGTAGGAATTATTTTTTTTTTAATAAATATTTGGTACCATGGTTTCCTTTTGCATGACCCTGTGTTAACATGCACTGCCGGCTGCATTCTCATCGGCTGCCTGTGGGATCACAGGAGAGCAAAGTGCCGATGAGAACAACCGGTCAGCGCACAGCCCATCGTAGTCCTCCGTGCTCATCCTCAAGTATTGACATTTTATCACCTTTTGCCTTAATGTTACCGTGCTAAACCAATCGTTACTCCTTAGAAAGTTGTCGCAATATGCAATTTTAACTAGCATCTGTTAATTTTGCTTACTAAGCGTGCCTATTGACCATTCACACCGAGGCTTTTTAAGAAACCCGTGTTGTTCTAATGACATGTTACGAACCAGTTAGTTAGATTCATAGAATGTAACGGCTGATGTCTACATTAATTTCCAACTGTAATTATAGGCTCTTGCTTCCATGTCTTCCTTTCTATGCACTGTACATTTTGTCTCTAATTATGTATTTTGGAATAGAGTATACACTCTCAATAATCAATTCTATCATCCTATTCTTGGCTGCCCCTGGAAGATGTACTGATAGTTGTTGATGCAAAGTCTCTTTGCATTACAACTGCTGCTTTAGTGATTTTTATATTTACAGCAGCAGCACAGTATTTAAATTCCCTTCCTCTCCAGACAGACATGCTTTTTCCAGACATCCTCCATGAGAGTTTTCTGGGCATGACAACAATTTCCATTGTTTCAGAAAGAATTAAAAAAGTCTAACCCTTCTCCTTCATGTAGAGATTTTATTTTCCACTTACTTAATTTCATGATACAGTGAAAAATTACTGAACTTTCACATTTGAAACTTACTGCATAAACACAGCCGTCCTTTGTGTGGACTTCAAATACTAAGCATGACCCTGCAGGACCAAACACGCTCAGCAGAAAGCTGCAGTGACTACACACTTCTTCTGTCACCTGAAATCGCATCTGGCCCTGAACAGACATAGCATACGTGTGTGAATTCATGAGCTCCTGTGATGAAGGCGGTAGAAAAGTCTGAGGCTAATTAAGTGCAAAAGACTTATTTCACTATTAAGGCCGTGTATTTGAAGCCAGGAAATGCAAAAGTTCAGGTCCTGCTAGCAACGTTAGTTATCTGGCATTGCTCTTGTGCAGTTTTTTAATCACTTTCTGGTCAAGAAATAATTATTCTTGATATTCTTAATAATTATCGCCATGCTTACCTGCACACACAATAGGATATTTTTTTTCAAGAAAGCTGCCTTAAACCTCATCTGGCCCTCAAATGCAGCCTCCTGTGTGACTAGGGACATCGAAGGCAGAACTCCCGGGTCTGCACTACGCGGTTTGGGATCACGGTGCCGAGGGGGGACCTCAGGGAGTGCGGGTGCGTGAAGAACGCTGAGGATGGTGGGGCCTGGACACGGGGACAGGCTTATGCCCAGCACCTATCAGAGCTGAGTTCGTTTTGCGTAGTCTCTTACTGAGCAGCCTTTTGCAATTCCTGTCCTGGGTCAGAATTGCATTATGCTCTTCAGGATATAGTTTAGTGGTCACGGTAATGTTGGGTTGACGGTTGGACTAGATGATCTTAGAGGTCTTTTCCAACCTTAATGATTCTATGCTTGGCACTGTGCAAGCAGAACGGGATTTAACTCCTAAAGCGCACCGTTACAACCAAAAAGGTACACAGACAATTTAAGCCTTCAGTAGCTGGAACCACAATTTTTGCATTTCCCAGCAGACCTAAACACTGCGCTAACACCTCTTGTACTGAACTCATGACCAGCATTGAATTTCCCTAATCAAGTAACGTCATCCTACACAAATAAAATGATACAAAGGATTTTTTTGCAACTGTGGTTTTTTAGCTCTATTGTCAGCTGGCAATTTGTCGTTGTATTAAATGGCTGTTGGTTCATGTACGTCATTATCTTCGAGCACCCAAGCTGTGTGACAGGAAATGACGTGCACGCTCGTGTGTATTTGTTTAGAGCCCTCATCCTGCAAACTCTTGTGCACACATGTGCATTTATTCACTTATTTTTGCAGGAATCACGATTTATCTATCAAAGTCTGTACACTTGGAAAAAATGTTGAGGGCTATTATTTTACTAATTTTCCTGCTTACACCCTTAAAAACATTCTCTATTTCTGTTTTATGGTAAATTACACAGATTTAATGTCAAAGATACCACTTTACTTAGGCTGAGAACCTAACCTGCATTGTGAAGCTGCTTTATCTCGGGGCTGCAGAAGGGGGAACGTACATCTAAAATGATCCCTGCACCTTGGAGAGTCAACAGCATTTAGAGCTTATTTGAAGCTTCCATAGCCAAACCGCTTGAGATTGCAATGACTTCATCTCTAATAACATTTTGACATGCACTCCCATCAGGCTTCACTGCCTTGATTTTTGCAGATGCAAACAGATTGTTTTGCTCTGTGTTTTGTTGCGCGGTGTATGGCGTCGGGTGTTTGAAGTATTTTCAAGATGGTAAATGGTTTTCTTTCTTTTCCCTCTCCTCCCTCACTCCTCCCTTCCCGGAAGGTTTAGTTTCTTCTCTCGTGATAAGAGACGTATGCAGGCATCACAGAAAAATGTCCACTTCCAGGATACATTTGGAGAATGGTCAAATTCAAATAAAGATGACTCCTACACTGAACAAGGACAAGAAGCCCTGCAGCACCTGTAACTAAAACCTCGAGGGGTTCGGTTTACCGCAGTAGAACTCGACAGTCTAGTAACAAGAAGCTTCTGTAAACAAATCCGGCAGCTCATCACTTTTATTTGCCTTGCACACCCCCGTGGTTGTGTTTCAGATGTACTCTTCAAAAGGGATCCCTCACTGTTCACTTGGGGACTGTTGGCTGAAAACAGAATCCGAGTTTTGTAGCAACAGTCACCGATACCCTGGGACATCGAAGCTTCTAGATGACTTCTTCTGTGCTGAATAACAAGTCTATGGTCTTGTTCATGCATTAACTACAGTAACACAAGCTTCTTTAAACCAAAAAAAGAAGGACCTGTGCCATTATTAGAAGTTTGTTTGCAGTGTACAATATCTAGCGGCAAAGACTCTTTTACCCTGTGTTAACACTATCAATGGTTTGCTTTTTATTTCTGTAAGAATTTTTTTCAAGAGGGACGTGGCAGCTGGCCACTCGCCGTGGCAGGTCCTAGCACCGCTGTGTCCTGGCAGGTTCAGCTGAGATCTGCATTTTGCAGAGTAACCCCTTGGAAATCCACCTGATACAAATTGATAAACTGGAGTAGCCTTGAGAGGGATAGTGAGTATACGTTTCCCTTGCTGCTTATAGTGCCTAAAGGATAAAGAAACTGATCAATGAGGTGAGTGTGCCTTGCATTTTGCCATGAGTTCTACAGTTTTAAAGGAAAACAAGATGGTTACAAGGAGGAATTCTAACAGTTGAATTTTTTCCTCTTAACAGGGACTTCCCCCTAGAGTAGCAGACAGCTGCTGTAAAGGAATTGGGGCTCTTTCCCACAGACAGGATTTTTTTATTAAGTTACACTCTGGTTTTCTGCCTCACTTCAGTGAAACACATCCTCAGCTAGCTGACATGAACTATTTTAACTGACTTGAGATGACCCCAACTCAAAAATGTTTTCTCTGACTCGTCTAAACACTACTTGGGCAGAGCAGATGACTTCTACATGTGCAGGCTGCTGCGCCTGTGCTGGCTGATGTTTGGATAGCCTGCAGGTGCAGGGGCCTGACCTGCCAGCTGAAGCCCACCAGGGCTGAGCCGCCAGGAGGGGAGATCTAGAGCTGCTTTGCAACTGAGCTTGTGAGACCCTTGGGTCTGGCTGAGGTCGTACTTAAAAAAACCCACAACACTAAAGCCCCGTGAAGGCACTGAACCAGGTGGGAGAGGCTGAGTGCACCCACGGCTCCTCGCCAAGGGGGTGCTGAGGTCTTCCTCTGAACTCGGCCAGATGCTAGGAGAGTCCGCGCTGGACTCCAGCTACTCCAGGTACCAAAAGTAGGAGGAAATCCGGAAGAACTCCCAAGGAACAGCAAGAGAGAGTTTTGTGCCAGCCAGTTGATTTTAATACAGGGTGATCCAAAGCTCTGGATTCTTTTAAGCTGTACGGGCAGCAAATGGGTTTTAGTCCATCTGTAAAGAAGCTGCCAGGAAACCCTTCCTGCAGGCGTGGGCTGAACGCTGCTCTGCTCCCGACTGCTAACTGTGCTCTGTTCTGAACATGGACCTTGGGTGTGCTCCATGTAGCAAAATGTTCGTGTGCCTCCCTGGTGTGCCTGCAGTTCAGGGCAGGGAGGAAATGTGGCCTTATTAATGATATATAAGTTGCTAAATCTCGATTTCACTTCCAAGTAAAAATTTGTAAAAAAGCACACTACAGTTATATCAGGAAGTTACAAGTGAATTGCAAACAATGCCCATTGAGTCTCTCCCCAGCATAGTTTCCAGTCATTCGGCACATTTAGAAGAGATGCAGTGAACAGAAGCGATGTAAGAATGCAGTGGCTGCACGGCCTGAATAAGCACATCACTTCTGAAATCAGCTGAGAGCAATGAACTGGGATAATAGAAACACACGGACCCAACTGTTTTCCCCAGCACCTAAGCTGGTGGAGTGTGACAAAGGCCTCCTGGACTAGTGCACGGAAAGCTCGTCCCAGAGCGTGCATCAGGTCAAATCCGCAGCTGATTGCCCGCGATGGCACTGAGCAGTACGACCTTCTCCCGCTCATCTCAGTAGCCTGTTACCTCAGAAATCTAATTAATTACTCCTGACCTGCTAGCATTAATCATGTTGCTCCTTGTTCTCACATTTGAAACACTGAGTTTATACACTCCA
>NW_009711204.1:0-2421 GCF_000703405.1 Apaloderma vittatum | reverse complement strand
CATTGGAAAAGAATGGCTTGTAGGGAAGAGTATGTAAAGATTTGAACATCTGTCATGTATTGTTTCTCAATATTCAAGAAAAATCTGCATTTAGAAAAGGGGCCAGGATGTTGTCAGGTAAGGGGCTTAACAATCCTGTCTGCAAAGTGCAGGATCACTGAGGTTTTTTGGGTTGGGTTGTTTCTTTGTTTGTTTGGGCAGTAAATCCTTTTAACAGTTTAATAAATATTTCTGAAAACCAACTATTTGTGCAAGACTCGTGTTGGGTTTTTTAGCAGAAAGTTACTATCATCTCTTCTTGAGGATGCAGCATACAAGTCTGCCTTCTTTCCCCTGGAAAAGGCTCATACAACTCCATGGAAATAAAGCCTCGAACAGGGTGAGGTTTAGGACAGGGCCATTCAAATGCTGACAAAAAAAAATACAGTTTAAAATACATTAACAAATGTTTAGGAGCAGTTTATGATGACAAAGAGTGCCACAGAGGCTTTCCTAGAAAGCCCTGTAAGCTCCTCAACAGAAGATGTGTGTATCCACACATCCTGGCTCTGAAAAAAGGAGATGCTTTGCCCTCGTTTCCTCCAATTCAGCTACAACCAGCAGCAAGCTCCGTTTCCAGAACAGGATTTAAACCAGGCACAGGCAGGGCTCCACGCAGAGGAGAGGACGGAGTGGGTGCCGCTGCAACCACAGTTAGCCATGACACTGTCCTTCAGCTGTGGTCCATGGACTGATCAGGAACGTGAGTTTTCTCACCTGCTCACTGCTCTATAGAGCACATTAATAAAAGGGATTCACGTCCTTCCATGGCGTAAAAAATGTGTTTCTTGTTATGTGCTTCTCTCTCACCTCCCAGAACTAGTTAAGGACACAGTATTACTAAAGCTCTCACCTGTCCGAGTGTCTTCAAGAAAATGAAGCCACTTCCCACGAGCTGCTGTTTTGGGGCACATTTTTCACAGAAGCGTGGTTTGCTGCTACACTGTTGCTATTTCTTCAACAAGTGACTATTTCATAAAGAGCATCCATCTCGCTAAATGAGTGTGGGCATCTGGCACAGAAATAATTAAATACGGCGCTCTCTGCTGGACCCTAATCCAGGCAGCCAGATGGGTATCCATTTCAGTGGGATGCCCGTGCATGCGGTACCTTTCTTACAGCATTCACCAGTTCAAAAATATTAATGCAAAAGTTTATTTTCTCTGAAGAACAACTGAACAAAACTGCATTAGCAACCAAACTAGAGAGAGGTGCTAGCACGTCAGAGTCACAGGCACAAGAGAGTAACATCACAGCTTGTTCTGGGAATGCTGCTCATAGCCCCAAGCTGAAGGCAACGTCCGCAACTGAAACATTGTGTGTGTAAGAGGAGATAAAATACTCCAGTGACAAGGCACTGTCACCTATCGATGCTTATCATCATCTCTTTGTTCCCTGCTTCGGTCTCTATCCCTGTCCTTTCTGTCTCTGTCCTTCCTCTCCCTCCCTCTGCTCCTCTCCTCTTTGGAGTCTCTCTCACTTTCACCCCAAGTCCATGACCTCTCCCTTTCTGGCCATCGCTTGTCCCTGCTCCTTTCATGGTCTCGGTCCCTTGTTCTCCAGTCCCTTGTTCCCTCACGAGACCAGTTTCTTTTCTCTGCGGATCCTTCTCCATAGAAGTCATTTTTCATGTTTGGCAAATTGATGGGCTTTCGAAAGGGCCTGTCCCGTCCTCCGAACCGCAGCTGCCCAGATTCTTTTTTCCCTCCAAAACCACCTCCAAGCCTCCGAGGAATCCATCCTTTGAGAGTTCTTTCCAGTTCAAAATCTACAAAGATCTCATGCTGATCGATAACCAGCCTGTTGGCGTCTCTGTGGGCCTTCAAGAGAGCACGCTCCTCTTTGTACTCAACAAATGCATAACCCTTAGAAAATCCCGTCACCAGGTCTCGAACCAGACGGATCTTCCTAATATCCCCATACCGGGAAAAGACCTCCTTTAACTTCTCTTCTGTTGTCTGGAGATTAAGCCTGGCCACAAACAGGGTGAGGCGAGGATCTCCGGTAACTCCCTTGTTGGGGACGTACCGTGCCAGCATAGCTCGCCATATGGCGCGGTCGTGGGGCTCTTCATCCGTTCCATCAATGCTCCCGGCTTTGAGGGGGTCGTACTCCTTTGCTATGGGGGCCCAGTCATTCATTGTCTAGTGGGGAAAAAAAACAGGCACCTCACAGGCTCACGGGTATTTCCGGGAGAAGAGCAGGCAGCGCGAGAAGCACGTTAAGCACTGCTGAACAGCATTCATCACCTAAAAATCCCCCAAACTGTGAAAAACGCAGAGAAACCAGCGCTGTGTTGGCAGAGCCCGCATCCGCCCCCGGCTGAGGGAACCCTGCAGCCCTACCTTGGCCTAACCCCCCCCGCGGCCTCGTCCCACCTGG
>NW_009711203.1:0-514 GCF_000703405.1 Apaloderma vittatum | reverse complement strand
CCTCGACCACCAAATCTACCCAGCACCAGATTCATCAGTGGCCTACAGGTCTACTTGACACTTGATCACGGGCTTGGGCACCCAGACAGGGTGACATTTTCTGCAAGAGCATCCAAGGAAAAGGTGGACAGGTCTCCCCAGCTCCAATGGGTCCTTAGGCTTGGAACTGTTGTGGGTCTTAGGACTGGAACTCCTGGAACCAGTAGAGAAATGAGACCAATAATTTCTTGCTATGAGCTGTCAAGTGGTCATTGTGTGGCCTCCAATTACATCACCATAAAAGTCAAGCTCAGGTTACACCAGGAGAGGTTTAGAGTGGATATTAGGAACTTTTCGTTACTGAAAGAGGGGCGAGGCATTGGAACAGGCTGCCCAGGGCAGTGGTGAAGTCACCAAATGAAAAAACTATGTAGATGAGGTGCTCAGGGACATGGTGTCATGGTCACAATAGTGATGGGTTGGACTTGATGGTTACAGAAGTCTTTTCCAACCTGAATAATTCTCTGATTCTCGG
>NW_009711202.1:0-17252 GCF_000703405.1 Apaloderma vittatum | reverse complement strand
TATATTAGTTTCCTGGGCACAGGTTGGGGAATATCATCTAAGGGCGTGAGATTAAATTTCATATGGGTCAGAGTTTTCAGGTGCAGGACTGAGTCCTAAGGGGATGCAAAACTACCAGAAGAAAAAAAAAAAAAAGGCATTTTTTTTTAGGTTAAGAGACAAGACAGACTGGCTCAAGGGGAAGGAAGAGGCCACCAGAAGGGTTGCAGGTATCACTTCTAAACTACAACAGAGTTAAAGCAGACAGCACTGCTGCAGGGGCTGCTACAGTGAGGAGGATCCCAGCAGCAGCCCTGAAAGCACACATGCTGAAGCAAGGTATTTTCCTTCTCAAACCAGAGCAAGCTGAAAAATAAACGGAGAATCCAGCCCACATAAGCTGCTCAGGATGGGATGGGGGAGGGAATGAGCAGAGTGTGGCCTAACAACCCCAGGGGCTGCAGAACAGGCAGAAAAGCCCACAGAAAATCACTTTATGCTGGGAACTCCACTCATCACAGCTCATCTTCTCCACCTCTGTGTTGCCATCCACCTTCAAGGCTAGATTTCACAGCTCCCACAAGTTTGCTGGCTGGAGGCGAAAAACCCTGAAAACACACCTATGACCTCCCCTGACACTCACCTGACTGTTGGGAGCGATGTCCCCTGCCCTTTTTCTTCTTTTCCTTCTTCTCCTTTGGTTTGGCTAAACTGAAGAGGCGGGTAGGCATCTGGGGCTGTTCCTCAGCTGCCTTGTTAGTCTGGTTTGTTGTGCTAAGCAAATGGAAAGTGCTTTTCTCTTTGTGTGTCCTTGAAAGACTGTTCCTTTTGGGGGAGACAGACAGTTCTGCATCAAAGTGCCCTTGTTTAGGAAGAGAAGGGCTCTTCTGCTTGGAGGAATCATCGATGCTGGACTGGGAGGAGAGTCTTGAAAGTTTTTCATGTAGATTTGAAACCTATAAAAGAAAAGAGAAATGTTTCATTGGGGCATGAAAGAGTCTAGCGGTGAACCTGGATAGGAAAGGTGTGTCCTAGACCACTCAGAGACAAAGGTTGTTCTTCAGAACATGCAGCCCATTCACCAGCTAAAAAGTGGTCCCCATCCAGGTGAAGCAATGATAGAAACAGCCCTCTGTGTTTAAGATGAAGAAAAAAGGCACACAAAGAGTAATGCTCCAGTATTTTTTGCTCCTACATGTACTATGCTATGTATCAACAAGCCAAAGGCAAATATTCTCTAAGATCTCAATACCAAGACTCACCCTTCACCGTTTGCACACACAGATGGTGGCAGAAGGCCAAGGAGAAGCGTGCCTCTCCAGGAGGGGAACGCCAGCACACAGCACCGGCGCGGCATGTGTCAAAGGAAGCCTTCCCAAGCAAAAGATGAAAGCAAAAACATTTCTCCTGATTTCCCATTTTTTCCCACCCCCCCCCCTTAACGGCTGTCTCAGGATGTAATTGAGACCGCACACTCAAAGGAAAGATCAAAACAAGAGATCAACAAAGCCTCACCAAACCCTCTATTAATAGCTCTGAAATGTCAGTAAGATACCTGCCTCACAAAGGTGCTTCCTTCTCCTAATCCCCCAGGCCTCGCAGTTGTTTTACCTCTCACCCTCTCCCTCAGCATCCACGTCCCTTGCATGGCTATGTGTGTTCGATGCTGCAACAGCCTCACTCTGTGCTTGGAAAACTTCTAGCGTGATCAGGAACTGCGGTGGGAGGGATCAAGCCCTCCTCTGATGATTTGCTTGTCAGAGCTCACTGCTGAGCTCCGCAATTAGTCCATTCAGGCACTCAAAATCATTTCCATTCCACAATCCAACATTTATCAACTAATTTTGCTACAGCTTTAAGCACGGCACATTCAGAATTAGCGAGTTACAAACAAGCAAATGATTAACAACAGGCTTAAGGATCACATTCAGCCCATGTTTTTTCCAATGGATGCTTGCTATCCTCAGCCAGGCAGCTGCAGAGATATAAAAAAACCAAACCCAGCTTGCTGAAAAATGCACAGAGCAGGATCTGCATGTCTTTGGACAGTAACAGCTTGCGTGGTGTTTCTTTCTGGTTGTGGGCACACAGACACCAGAAGCTTTTTGCAGCAGAGCTGGGGACCTTTGCTCACTGAGCCATAACTAGACTGCAGGTGCCCAGTCTCTCAGGGTAGGGACAATGCCCATTTCTTCACGAGATATCGAAAATACTTTTGGAGATGGATATAAGCGTACAAAAGCCTTCCCTTGCAGTTACCAACCTTGGAAGTGGCTTTTGTGACTGCTGGAGGGTGCAGGTAACCCACAACACTCAGACTGTTTCCAAGAGGGACATCTCATCTGCCTGGCCACTTCTCAGAGCTCAGCCCCCGTGGGGTGAAGAACAACGTCAAAGGCAGTACTGACCTCCTGGGACTGCCCAAGGCATCTTCTCTGCAAGCCAGCCAAATCAGCTCTGCTGCCCACCAACATACAGCACAGAAAAACGAGCAGAGCTCAGGCTGTTGTAATCACTTTACTGCTCAGGACCGGCCAAGCATCCTGACCACGCTACGCTGCATCAACACTGGCAGTGTCTCAGTAGCTTTGGAGGTGCAAGAAGCACAGGCCTGCACGTCATGTGCAAGGAGAGAGCCAGTTTTAAACACCAGGCCCTGCACGTGTAGGGCAGATGCAGAAGCCAACTGGGAGCTCCCTGCAGAGCTTGGCTTCCCCAGCAGCCAGCCACTGGTGTCATTTACCTGGTTGTGGTCAGACTCCTGCCGCATCTGAGCCAACCGCTCCGCGTCTTGCTTGAACTGCACCTTCTCCCTCTCCAACTGCTTCTGTGCTGTGCGAAGCCTCTCCAGGTCGAGCTGGTAGGCAGCCTTCTTCACCTGCAGCTCCTCTCGTTCCCGCTCGAGATCCTGCCACCCTCTCTGGACCTGCTCCTCTCGCTGGGCCAGGTGGGCCTCCTGCTCTGCCAGCTCCTTCTCCCGGACTTCCCACTCCTTTTCTCTCCTTCGCCTCTCCTCCTGGTGCTGCGTCTGCTGCTTCTTCAGGTTGGCCAGCTCCTGGCGCTGCTTCTCCAGGTTGCGCTGCTTCTCCTGCTCCAGCAGTGAGGTCGGTCGGAAGAAGCTTCGGGTCAGAGCCCTCTCACTCAGAGCCAGCTTCTGGTCCTCGATGTAGGTGTCTTGCTGCAGCACGACGCCCTACGAGAGAAGGGACACAAATCACTGCAGCACCCTCTCCGCAAAGAGTCTCTATCTCTGATAACCTCAGAGTGCTCTATGAAGCCCCTCCCTCTCCCATCAAATTCACAACTCAGCATGGCAGCTTTACAGCTGGGCTACCAGGGGATGCTGGGGGAGCATCTCCACCAGCAGCTTCCCAAATTCAGGTGACCAGCAGTTCAACTTAGGCAGCAGCTCTTTCCTATGACCTGCCGGCTCCCTGCCTGCAAGCCCGCCGAAGGGGAAGGGGGGACTGGGGTGAAGCAGGAGTGGCTGTTACTGGCTGGGGGAACGTGCAGTTTGGGCAAGCAGCATGCAGAAGCAGGACGAACGGCAAAGCCTACCTGCAAAGCACTGAGCAGCTTATGGAGGCTGGCAATGGTTTGGAGGACCTGCTGCGAGAAAACAAAAGCACTGCTATTAGATCTCGTCGGGTGCCAGGGTACGTGTAAAGCACTCTCCTTTTCCACCGTGACCCACTGGTGGGTCTGACAAGCTGCATGGCCATCCTCCTACACCCACACGTTTTTCTCAGTCTTCGCTCACAATGACTGTGTCATCCCCCAAACACATCCCCTGGACATTGCTCTGAGGTGCTTGGCATCATCTTCCTCACTTCCCTAACCGCCAGCGTGGCAGGGGAGGAAATGTCTGCAGGAGCATCGAACAGCACAGACCTCACAGGAACCCCTGGGTTGTCTCTGCAAGCCATTTCCCACAGCCTCAGCTTGCTCAGGAACAAGCAGAGTAACTGGGATGAAACCTGGCAGGTCACTTAAAAATTTCAGCAAAAGAACTTCAAGAGATGAGAAAAAGATGAAACTTTAAAATGAATGTGGACTATTTGTACCCTTCAATCCCTGACTGACTCATACAATCCCACTGTCATTAGACAAAAAAATCCCCCGCAATACAGCAGGCACACAAGTACAGCAGGTGTGTTCACAGAGGCCGAAAATACAGGTAGATGAGAACACATTGTGCATCAATACACAGCAAGCTACTTTGGAGGGATGCCCTATCCCTAAATATATTTTTAGCCGAGCTAAAAATTTCTCCAAATTTCTCATATCCTACAATCACTTTTAAAAAGAAATATTGCAGTATTTGCAATAGCGGCGTGGTAGCCGATATCAAGAGAACTGCTTCTCATTCTGCCATTAATGCTAATTGGGAGTTATGAATGTGTATCAAAGGGAGAACAGAAATCTAATTGCCCCAATTCACTGCACCTGCAACACTAAATTAAACTCCCTCTGTCTGCAGATGCACAATAAATACAGCCCTGTGCATCCTAGCAGTAATTAACCCTTGCTACCTATAATCAGCACATATCATCCTGCTGGCAAGCAGATGACAATCAGCAAACTCCCTGTCTGAATATCCAAGGTTAAACAAATAAACGACACAGTGGGTTCAGCTTAATGTATTTAAAAGTCTTCATGCGCTTAAGCAAATGAAATGTATTTTCCTCTGCGTTATCACCTATTGAGATAAATCCACTTGCCACTTAAACGAAGGGAACAGCTGAGCAACAGAATCAATTCTTACCTCGTTATTCCTTTTCAACATGAACATCAGATTAGCATTTCCACCCTATGAAAAGATCACAGATTTAATACGAGGACAAATGAGAAATCACGGCAAATGTGTTCTGAAGCTGAACTAACGACAGACCCGTTAACTCTCCTCTCTACATCTCCCATTCTGGGAGAATTCATGCATGTTTTTCAGGCAAGTTAAAAATCATATAAAATAAAGCGTTAATTAGGTATCATTTTGCAGCTATATGATGGATTGATCGACAGCAAGAACAGGTGCAAGGTTATAGCTGACCTTATCATTTCAATAATGATGCCTAATTAAACACATGCTTTAGCTGATCCGCAGACAGATGGCAGATAACCTGTGCCACAAAGGAATACAACCGATTTGCAATGGTTTTCAAGTCAGGATTTTAGCTGGTTTTAGCTGCATGCTTCCGATTTTATTTCATTTTTAACTTATTAGGATACATTTAATTGTCAAGAAATTCAGGCATTTTTCAAGACTAGAATTGTCACTATCTTGAAGTCTGAACCCAGTAGCAGCAGACAGAGAAACCGAGGGATACCTTCTTTAAAATGCTGTCTGACTCTGTTCTCCGGAGGTCCTGAGCATCATCGCCTTCATCTTTCGCTCCACCTAAGGGAAGGAGCCAGGATTGACACTGGTTATTCACCGTTTTAAGCCACAGATGAACTTGTTAATGTCTGAGAAATTTAACAGAGAAAACTTGGATGTTTCACAAAAGGAGAGATTGAGCTCTTGACATTTTAACTAAAAACGCATCTGGTCCCTACGTATACAGAACGCATCAGCACTGCCAGAGAAATTGGATGCAAATTCACATTAGGATTGCCTTTGGTTTTATACAATGTGCTGATGAATTCATCACCCTCTTATTAATTGCTGCTCTGTCTAGCCCCCACTCTGTCTACTACCGGAAAATACTTGCTGAGAAGACACGAGGCAGAATAAGAGCAGATGGAGAGCAGTAACAGTACCGTTTCAGGGTATGTTATTGCCTGTATAGTTTCAGCGCCTCTCTTGTGCAAGTGCAGTTTACAGCTGGAACAGACACTGCTGTGCAATATCCTGTGTCATTTTATGCTAACGATTTAACCTTAGTTATCAGAAACCTGTGCCTTCAGAGCGACACTGGACTTCGAGCTTGCCCCTGGACGGCTTGTATCAGCGCTCCTGAGCAGGGCTGAGCTGACTTGTGGGGCCAAGAGAGCTGCAACCCTCCACCTGCACTGCTCTCTTTGCAGGCAGCAAAGGAGTCACACAGCTCTTTGGTCCTCTAGCTCTTGCCAAGACTCTTGCGCTCCCCTTGCCAGCTGAAGACGTAGCCCAGGGGGCTATGGTAACTTCCCTACTGCCACTCTTTTAATGATAAATAACTTTATATACGTCTGTGTGTGCAACGATGTGCAGGGCACCGCACGCAGTGCAAAAGCCCTCTCCTCCCACCATTGCCCAGGCAGGCTTTGCTACTAAAGGCTGACCCTCAAGTCCCCCTAACAGACCTTCTCTCCTGCGCCACGTCCTGGGACCTTCCACCTCTTGGCAGGAGGAAACATCTATCTTCTGCTTTAGTGGGGAGCAGAACGAAGGGGGGTCAGGTTATAAGCCTTGCCCCAGTTTGCGCAGGTTGTGAACAGAACAACTGGAGACAAAAGCCAGGTTTTATGCCTCCCATCCTCCAGATGAACAAACAGGCCCTGAATTATTTTCCAAAATTCTCCCAAGACCCTACAACTATTGAATTACAATCTAATTCAAGGGAGACGTTTCTACAGAAAATCTGGAGCTGAGCAATGAACAGCCTGAGCTTGTCCCATTCATACTGCAACAGAGAGAGGCATAAGCCTAAATAAACCCCTCCAGTGTGAATACATTTGTCATTATGATGACAAGGCCCATGGAGGGCTTTGCAGCTTTCCAGTAGAGCTGGGAAAACCTCTACATACTTCTCATGTCTGACTGTCTGGAGCTAACACTCCTCCTTTAATGCAGAAGGTCAGACGAGGTCCAACGATCTCAGTGCTGAGACAGACACTAGCACAGCAAAACTGGCTGTACTGGGAGTATGAGTGAGACCATAGAGAAAGGAATTTGAGGACAGGGAAATTTCTGATGACTAGGACAAAGAAAGAGAGCACTGGGAAGCAGCCAACTATGCAGCTGAAATAAATATTCACGCATTTCTTTGGGAGAGACTTAATTGCAGGAATAACACACGCAGTTTTATGTGGAACACAAATGCATAGAGAGCAGAGACGGGGAGAAGGTGCTTGATTCAGCAATATCCTCATCCATGTGCAAATGCAACACAGGCTCCTGCTGGAAGATAACTAAGAATGAAGAACAGAGCTGTAGATATTAAAATAATTAACATAAAGAAACTAATCTATTTTAAGAAGCCAAGTGCTTTCATGTGGCATGTCAGCAAAGGAGTAAGGATGATTTAGAAAGAGCCCAGAGAGAGGAGTGAGGAGTTCAGATGTTTAATCCCCGTGTAGCCACAGGTTCTCAGCTACCATCATTCTACCTGTACATAGTTTTCTTTCTTCTAATCTGTTATTTAATCTGTTAGCTATTATGGGAGAGGAGTTGGGAAACCCAAATCACCAGCTACTGGAGTTCTTTGGAAGGAAGAGGATATGATGACATGTATTAACAAACACTGACGTGCACACATGTAAATACTCACTCTTGGAGGCGTTCATCTGATGACTGTCAAATCCTCCAAAAGTTTCTGCCCTTCTAGGGAGAGAGATGGGGCCAACTCCTCCTTCTTGTTCCATGGCAGTGCTGCTGACCTGCTGTCCGAGGGCAGTGCCTAGGCTCCTGTTCACCAGGTCTTGCAGCAATTCAACTGATTAAAAGCAATGATATCTCTGTTAAAGACTACCTCAAGCTTCTGAGCTATTTTCATCCCTGCTTGAGCTCAGGTTAGAAATTCACGTGCTGCGCCGTACTGCAAAACTATGTTTCTATGACAATGATAGAACAGTACATATTCCCCTGGTAAAAACCCAGTCTTCTGACCATTAACTCCAACTTCTGGAGCTCTGCACAGGCCCACGCCTCCCTCTCTTCCTTGAGGCAACCCTGGTGTGCTCTGACAACAGCATTTAACAGTCTTCAAAAAGCACACTGCAAAAGTTGCCGGATTTTCCATCTACCCTTGCCTTTGTCAATAGATTTGCTTGTCCCTTGCAGGGACCACAAGTGTGTGCTGGGACCTGAGCTCTGCTCTCACACCTTGCTGAGACTGCAGCACAGCAAAAATCAGGATGGTCCAAACTGTAGCCAAGGATAAATCTTGACCCAGTGCTTTCCTAATCCTCACTGCTTGTCCCTGAGACAATACTGTGAGTAGCAATAACTCCTCAACCATGCCGTCATTCTGACAAAGAGAAGACATCCCCTGCAAAACTGGTAGTTGAGGACTGATGGCTTCACTGAAGCTAGGTGCGTTGGTTGGTGTAATTAATGCATTACCCTGACTTGCTCACCTTCGTTTATCGCAGTTTTCATAATGGCCTCTCCTTTTGGTGCCTCCTCTGTGTTGGCTCTGAAGAGCAGCCTGGAGCCTGGCATGTCCTCCTGCACAGAAGTGTCTGCCATGTCCCGGAAGATCTTAGTCTTCTCCTCCAGCAAGAGGAGGATCTGCTTATCCTTCTGCTGAAGTTGTTCTGTGGGGGTGAGAAAAATAACAGCTTGGGCAAGGAAACGGCGATTCCTGAGATACTGGCCCCATCTAGTGGAACCTGATGATAAAACATGCCCTGTGCAACCCTGCACTGCAACAGCATCCAACAGGCTGAGAATAAAAAATAACGCAAGCAACGTGAGGTGCAAACAAGGATTGCAATTATTTGCTGGATGCCGGATTCTCACTCCTTTGAAAAAAAACCTCGTTCAACCACAAAGCCCACCACAACAATTCCCATCTTTTTTTCCAAAAACACTTCCCAGCTCTTTCCCAGGCAGGATTTTACCTTTCAGTCCTCTCACTTTGGCATCTGACACTTTCTTTTCAAACTCAGACTCACAAGGAACTCCTTCATCTTCATCTTTATTCCTGGACAAGAGACACGTCCTAATTACTACCAGACCGTGATCATGTGCATCACCTGCCTTGCAAGACCAGCTTGGTGGCTTACATGGTGTTCATTGTGTCTTGAATGATCTGTATCCAGCCGTTACGTTCTTCTTTGGAGCTGGCATGGACTTCAACCATTTCAGGATCTTTTACACCCATACTGATCAGGAACAAACCCTTCTCTTCATGAGCCACTTCTCTTACGATCAGCTTCTTGAGAGAGATCACAGTGGATTTCTGGTCCTTCAGACAGAAAGAAATTGGTGAGGAGGGTGAATAGTACCAGTTTCCAGATGCAAACTATCTTGAAAAGGTTCCAGCAACCATACTGCTGCCTCTCTCAGGTTGTAAACACTTTCTAAACCTATTGGCTAATTAAAAACATAAATCATTTTAACGGAGTCAAAGAACAGGAAAAGGCTTCTCCATCAGTTCTATAGGAAAAACAATTTCACCTTGTTCCATTTCAACTAAGAATTAATTTAAAATTGACTCTGTGGTTTTGCAAACTCCACTGTATTTTGTCCTTAACTCCAGCAGACCTTTGATCTCATCTCTTCCTGCCCACACTCTGTCATTAATATCCCAGCTAACTTCAACTTAGCTAGCGCCTGCTTCATGCACATTATCTGCATGATCGCTCCCCAGGATGGAGTAACATGTTGTTTTCAAAACCCACAAAACCCCTGCTGTTCTCAGAAGCTCACAGCTGAATCCTGCTATGGAGACTTGTGTGTAAGATGACGTTCACTGTGTGCCATGGTCTCTGGGTAATCAGCCTCCTCGGTTAAAATGTCCCCTTTCTCTTGTGTCACTTGCGTATGAGTCAGCCCCTTTGTGCCTTCTACAGGATGCTACAACAGGGTGATTTGGTAGTGGTGCACCAGCAAGACTTGTGTGCTCCCGCCCCATGTAGGGCACCACGGCTGTGCTCATTGTTTGTGGAACTGGAATAACAGATTATGAGCTTTCAGAATGTTTGAAGAGTGGAAAGGTCACAAGGTTTAGCGGGTCTAGACCATGCCTGCAAGGTACAGCCCCAACAGGCTCAATTAGGTGCTAGGTTTTCTTTAGCAGGTCAGGGTGCCTTGTGCTTTTATGAAGCCGGCCTTCAAAAGCTAATATTTTTGGTCCTGTGCATTATGAGTATGTTCCTCCGACGTGTTTTCAAGCTGTTCTGTCGAATTTACTGCTGCTGCATTTCACCTCCCCCGCCTCCCATAGTAGCTCACAATGTATTAGGACATTTCCTTCTGCTAAGATTCATTTTTACAATGTTTGCATTATCCCATCGCCCCCTCCCACCCCAATGGCTGCTTCGATTTGCACAAACTGAAAAGCAGTAAGTGTATCAAGTGGCCCGCAGGTTTTCCAGGCCAATTATCAGCTGTGCCAAGGCGCTGCAGAAAGGGCAGGTGGGGCATAAAGACATGTTTTCCTATTAAAAAGAATGGAGTCTGCTCAGGCAACAGACACGTAAGCAAGAATAGCAGGTAATAGCCGGTGCTGCTGCACAACACACATCAAGGGTCTCTCACATAGAAAAGAAGGAGGAGAAAAGGTTAAAGCCTTACCAGTGAGGCAAAGACATACTTCTGGTCCTTCTCCTGAAGGAATACGAGCATGTCAGAGAGGAGAACGGCCTGGACTTCTGCAAAAGAAAAAGCACACCAGTGCAAAACAACTGTGCAACTCATCTCAAAATTGACTTCTTTCAATAATACCAGTGCTGGGGAGAGGTAGGGCTGGGAAACCTGCAGGATTTTGTCTCATGTTGGAGCAGGGATGCTCTTCTCCAGCCACATGGTTTCTAACAGGAGGACATGGGCTTAACAGTTGAAAGCTAGAGATGCCTACTGAATAGAAGCGCTGTTTTCTCAAACAATATTTTAGCCCTTGAGCAAAATATCTGCACAGGAAGTTTTGGGTTTTATGGTTCTCTTGATAATTAGTTTGCGGAGTGTAAATTATCCTGCAGTAAAAACGTTTGTCAGCTGCAGTTTCTTTCCCAGGAAATACTGACTTCAGGAGCCACCACTGATTCTGCTCACAGACAAACGCAACTCTCGCCGACTCCAAGGGGAGCTGACAAGAGCCCGTGTGAGATGTAGGACCTGGCTTTCCTTCACAAGAGAAGGAAGCACGACATCAAGCCAACAGAGGATTTTAAATCGGAACACAGCCTTTTCCCAGAGTACACGTACACTCTTCCAAGTCTCCTAATAACATATCATGAAGTTGCGCAGCAACTACCAACTATAATGCCCCACCCAGAGCCCTCAGTACAAAGAGTTTTTGTGTAATGTACTTGGGAAATCTTGTGACAGAGGAAGCAAACCAAAAAGTTAAATCATCCCGTGGGTAATTCCTTCCATTCTGTTTTGGGAAGACAGGATCTGTTCCAGATAAACGAATCACCAAACTTTAATCAAAGCTGCAAAAAGAACTCCAGGCTCTGGGAGGTTTGCAAAAATCGGCATTTGACTCTGCTGTTCTCTACTGTGTAGTTTCAAGAGGGGAAATACTAAAACCCTTTAAGAAAAGTTTTTCCTATACTCCTCTGTGCTTCATTTCAAATCCTACAAAATAACCTGCATGTATGAACTAGCTACTCACTCCCTGGCCTCTGCACCTTGTCTGCAGGACCTGCTTTCGCTGGGAGCCGGCACTACAGACGGAGGTATGTTTATGCATTTCTATGACTTAGAAATGCAAATGCAGCCCGTACTTACCACAAGATTTCACAACAGCAACATAACTTCCTTCATCTGCCATCTAAAGTCAATAGTCATCTCGGGTGCCTAGAAACCATCTGTAAACTTCCTGTTCCCAAAACCTCAAAATAAATCATACTTGATAGGGAATTTCATGTTATCACTGCCTCCCTGCACAGCACAGCACTAGGCTACCAGTCCCCATTCATGCCCATGTACTGTGGTTTAATCAGCTCAAACTGGAGTGAGAGAAGGAGAGTCCAGCCTTCCTGCCAAGCCTGAGACACAGACCTGTCTGCTCTTATTGCTACCGTGGTGCCAGCTGAAGGCTTCCTTTGGAGATTTAGTGTTTAATTCAGCAGAGAACTTCAGTGCTCGGCAAAGCACAGTGCCTTAGAAAAACTATTTCCACCTGATAACCAACAAAAAGCAATTCAAGAAAACACTGACCAAACAAGAGGCAGCTGCAGGGACATCACAGCCTCTCCTGAACAGTTTGTGTCAGCAGCTCAAGAGGTTCAGGAGCAACAAAATGCCCGGGACAGCTCTCTGGAGTCCCAGTGAAAGCGGGATGGTAACGCCGAGCCTGAGCAGCCCGACTGCAGCCCTCAGAGCAGAGCAAAGGCAGCGCTGCTGTGGGCACAACCACCGGGAAGCTGAGGCTGGGTTTTGGATGCAGCCAGCAGGCTTCCTGGAACTGCCGAAATGTTGTCAAAATATCTCAAAGCCGAAGAATAAAGAAAGGCTGGAGACACCAATCTGAGGACTAATCCTACACCCAGAAAGGGCAAGCTGTACCCTCCCCTGGCAGAAGGCAGGACAGTCTTACCTTTTAACCGGCCAGCTGCATTTTTAAGTGAAACAGGCCCATCTCGGATGAGCTTCCGATGCCTCAAGTCTTCCCTTGCAAACATCTGGCCACTCTTCATCCTCATGATGGACTTGCTATCCGTCCGGTTGTAAATCTCACCAAGACGCATTTTCTTTTCGTAACTGCTGACTTTGGTGTTGACTGCTGCAATCACATCCTTAACGAGGTTTAATGACTGTGTCAAGTCTTCGTGTTCCACTTGGTTTTCTATGAACAGAAAGAGAAACACCTCAATTTCACTTCATCCTGGTGGACTGACTTTCTCTTTTTACTTTCCTTCCACTTTTCCCACTCAAATTTCTGCATTATAACTTTTAAACACTCTTAAGAGACAGGTTGCACTTTTTTTCCCTAAGGAGAGTTCCACAAAACCTTTAACATATATGGCTGAGCTTGGGGACTATTCTAATGCACTTCGTATATAAGACAGTACAGATGAAATGCACACATTAACCACATATTTTAGCCATTACAAAAAAAAAGCAAGCTTTCTTGGGAGACTTTGGAGTCTAAGCATGTTACTTCATAATTAATCTACAGACAGACTTACAACTACTAAATCAAGGCACCTGAATAACTAATCCTAAAAGAAGATATGAAACTGAGTTACCTCATTATAGCAGTGTGAGACAATAATGACTAGATTAGTCAGTCTATTCTAAGAAAATCTGCTTCCGTTGAAAAGGCTCCAAGAAATTCACACTGGAGAAACAAATGCACACTTAGAATAGAGGAACTGGTCCCTACCTTCAGTGTACTGCAATATCCTTTGTAAAAGGACCGGGTACTTTGTGATTCTCTGTGTTACCAGCAGGATACATTCAGTAATGCCAAGACGCCTCACCAGGGAGGTGCTCATTTTTTTCTAAGGGAGAAAGATTACAATTTCAGTTCTGTAGCAAAACGCTCACCGGAGCGCAGGAAGGACATACTTTTTCCATTGGCAATGTCTGCTCTACGAAGTCCTACCTTGACAAATGCCTGAAACCGCTTGTCCTTTGAGTACAGATCTTTGAAGTGATTTACTGCCTCGTTGTGATGCCCGCAGAATTTGCCATACGTTTTCTTCATTCGCTCAGCACTCTCACCAGAGAACTGCAAGACATGAGACATAAAGGTTCAATTTGCACCCCCAACAGTGCCTGCCAGCCTCTGCGAAGAACTTGAACCAAATTAGTCCAAAGCGTCCTAAATCGAGTGAGCAGATCTCTACAATGTGAAGAGCTGAGTTTATGTTTCCATGTAAATTTGGGGATTCTACTCACAGGGCTTAAAAGCCAGCAAGAAAAATGTCAGGACAGACAAAAAGAAGAAGGGTCAGAACACAGATAGAGGAAGTTAAAATGACCCACCCAAAGTTAAATACCAGGTCAGTAGCTCAGCCAAGAGCCGCACTGGGCATATTTTGCTGTGGGCTACTGCCTATCCTCCAGGCTGTGACCAAACTGTTGGTGCCTGTCAGGGAATGCTTCTCTTTCTGACAGAATAAATTAATTTTCAGCATTAGACCCTCCTCTGAAAGAGTAAAAAGTGCTTCAAAAAGCAGAGGCAGAGACTTCTACATGTGTGAAGAGTAATGGTGTTATTAACCGTGATTATACAACAGGCATAAACAAGAGGGAAGGAAGAGCGCATGGCTTCCAGCTGTGCTTTCAGAATGCAACCATTTTCCAGCACTTACTTGATTCACTAAGATGTCACCTATCCTCTTGATAACAAAGTTCTTTTCACTTTTGTCTGCCAATGACTCTTTCTTCCTTTCCAGAATCCGCTGGAAGAAGTGACTGTGGATATGCAGCAAGTTTTCCAGGCAGGGAAAGATCTTGTCCACAATTTGTTGATCATACTGCAGTTCCTTTAACATCCCCGCACTATATACATCATTCATGATCTTCAGGGTGCGGACATGATGCATTTCTGTCTGCATTAACTCTGTACAGAAGGAGGAAAAGGTCAATATCAAGGTCACTGTAGAGTACATGGGTGTACAGTACAAGGTCAAGCTGCCATTCAGCAGCTCTTCCCTAACCAGGCTTCACTAAGTGGCTTCAGAAAATTTTCCGGCAGGTACTGAAACATCAAATAATAATTTGACATGTGGGAGAAACAGGGGGGTGGAGGAATCCCAGAATAAAGATCCTCGGACATCGCTGCTGAGGTCTGAACCTTCAGCACTGGTATCTGCTCCTTCCCAACACCTCCCTGCCAGCCTGAACACAGTGTGCTTCTGCCACACAGGACAGCTCTTGCATCTGCCAGGAGAAGACTCCCTAGTTAGCTGCTCTGCTCCAACAGAGTTTAAATGCCATCAGCAGACAAATAAGAAGAGGCCATTTCTGTCCTTTTTATAATGGCATCTGGATATTTGAAATGCAGAAAGAAGGCTTTCACAGAGTACATTAAATTTCTAAGACCTTCAAGAATGAAACTTCAGCTTCTGAGGAAATCAAGTCAGTATTCCTGTTCACTGACCTAAAGCTTCTCTAACCTATGTATGTGAATGGATCAAGATGCTATCTACAATGAGCGAAAAATAAAGATGCAAGTCTTAATCTTAAGGTCTCACCATAAATGACATCTTGCCGTTTCACAACATCTTTGTTTTGCTGCTGCAGAAACCTGCTGTCCACTACCTGGCTCCAGGACTCTGCCTCCAGCTGCTTGGAATCTAGTTCCAGGTCTCCCATCAGTTGTCCTTCGTTCATGTCTGCACCTTCACAAAGCAATGTAAGTGCCATTAAGATGTGGGTAACGTCTCATTTGAGATTCCTGTCTGTTCATTTAGGCTTTCTCCGTCACAGACAGAGACACAGACACCACATACATTGTCCTTTAACAACACAAAAATTGTCATACGGAATTATACCATGTAAGGACCAGGCTATGAAAAGCTCTTTTAAAGGTTATTTGCTAGTTGCACAAAACTAGTTCACCATTTTCATATAGACCAAATTCTAGCTCAGATAAAAGGCAACGGATTCTTCATCAGCATGGAGAAGGTGACAGAGTGCAAAATCTGTGGCTGTGTGAATGGACCAGAGGTACAGAACAAAAGAGGAAATGCTTGCCTCTGAGCTGAATTCCAAGTAAGTCAGCTTAACTGAAACCTTATAAATGTTTTCCCACAGTATAACAAGCTGAAGAAATTACTTCATGGGGCTTTGCTTTAGTTTATCATATTCTAAGATAAAAGTAAATGCACTTAAATTGTCCATTAGAAAGTAAAATGCTGAAATGCCAAATTGGATTTTCTATTTCTGGAAATCAGCACTGAGAACTTTCTTTTGCTATAAATGCCACGGGGATGATCTCTTACCTTCATCCACAAGTGACTCCATAGATTCATTCACCCGGTTGATTTTGTGTAAAGAATCTGTGGACTGTGACAGGAATTTCCAAGTGTGTATTAAGCTGTCATCACTCCCAACTCTGCAGAAAAACAGAACACACAATATCATTTATGACCTAAAACCCTGGCCAAATTTACTTTCAAATACACAGAAGAAATGCATTTTAAATATGAATTGAAAACCAAAGGAAGCACTGCACAGCTATGTATAGATATGCACTTTTATTAACTGCTTTCTAACAACTACCTACAGAGGCTCAACTAGCTGTAACATCTACAGTTATGGGTGACACTGCTTCTTCCATAAAGAATCACACCTGAGGTGTTTGGATAACTCCTTTTCATTACTTTCCATTTTACAGTCACTTCCCATCCTCACTGTCCTTGGTGCAAGCAGTGCAAAAATGCAACACAAAAGGCTATGTGAGAGTCTTTAGCTCTGAGAAAGACCAGAAAAATGGACTGAAATAAATTCCACCCTGAACAACCAGAGCACATAAACTGTCCAGAACATGCCCTATGTGTAGAAAGGCCCAATACACAGGTCCTATAGAAACCTTAAATTATATTTTTTTCCTAATTAATTTTGCACAATGCAGACTTCAAACACTATGAAGACTGCAGTTCTGTGTCTCCACCCTACTGTTATGGACACAAAAGTTAATACTACACCTGAGCTGCAAATGTGTACGTGCACAGTACCGAGCCCAAGGCAAGGGAATTTCCTCGTGGAGCCCAGAGAGTTTCTGTGAAGTGGCCTTGAACAGAACCAAATCCGACGCCTCTGAACTCACGCCAGGACTAAACTAACTCAGACAATCTGATTGTGCAGAAAACAACTGATGGTATCATATATAATATGTGTATTCTTGGGTTTGTGATCCTCTTTTGGACTTCAACATAAATCATAGTACACGAATTTATTTTTAGTGAGATCTGAATTTCCCTACGCTCACAGCATCAGATAATACCCACATACCCGCGCCTGCAGGGAGGAACCTTACCCTGCAATGTTCTGTATCGAGACACTTTTGGAAAGTGCTGTGGTCTGTTGTGATCTCCTGTTATTAAATATTGAGGTTACCGTGCTTTCATCAGGAGCGAGTATTGCAGAGCGAGGGCGCTCCTTCGGTTGTGAGCCTGGAAGGGAATCATAGACAGAATACTAGGTTGGAAGTGACCTCGAGAATCATCTAGTCCAGCCCTTGTTGGGAAAAGCACAGTAGCTGTAGGCCTTCAGCACGTTACTGCAGTCAGGTAGTGACACTAAATGTGCGACAGCACTACACATGCTTAAAGCTACACGGACACTGCAGAAGTGGATGAATTCTGTGCAATTTCAGTAATCCCAAACACTGCCTGTTATGCACAGAGGATGCTCTCATGCCAGCTTTGAAACGCTTCACGTTCATAATAGAATCACAGCATGTCAGGGGTTGGGACCTCTAGAGATCATCCAGTCCAACTTC
>NW_009711201.1:3603-17440 GCF_000703405.1 Apaloderma vittatum | reverse complement strand
TATGATTCTGTGATTCTATGACTTTCAGATTAAAACTATAATATAATTCGTATGTTCAGGGTGCTAGAGAGAATACTAAGCAAAAGCAAAATCTTTAGACCTTTATTTTCAATCCTCCATCTTGTCCTGAGAACCGTGGGGTCTACTATAAGTTAGCTCAAACTAGTTTATGTCTCCTTGAATAACTACTATGGCTTAAGGAAACAAGAATTACGTCTATACCAGTACATTAAACATGCCCAGACTAATTCTCCATCACTGAGGCTAACTAGCACAGAACAGCCCACATCCCTACTCCTGAACTCCCTTAGCTTCTTGAGTAAAAACTGCATCAGAAGTGCCTGCTGGCTGGGTCCTTGGCTTTTCCTAATTTGCAAATGGTTCAGGTGAAGGCTAGGGACCCAGAGCCAAATAACCTTCCATTTGTGCAGTTTAATGGTATAGATTTTCAAGTTTCAGTGCTTGGGAATGTTTTCTGCAACTCTTTAGTTCGTTAAAATAGATCACAAGCATCCCTTCCTCCAACGGTTTAGCCAAGGAGAGTACAAGTAAGCAGTTAACAGGAAAGAAGGGAAGACTGATCCTTCAAATAAAGCTCATGTCTCTGTAACAACCATAAATTTTCATTCTTTTCCTTTCCCCTCAATCCGTTCTGCTTTGTCTCCACCTTACCCCTCTTACTCAGGCTGCTGAAGGGCCACTTTCCTGCTTGACCCCACTGAGATAGGAGTGAAGAATTTTCATGCCATGAAGATGCGGTAGGTTGTCTAATCCACTTTCATTGTACTAACACCCTTGGAAGGCATTAACTTTTCATTCTGTTTTCAGTTTAGTGACAGTTGTCTTGATTAAAGCTTCTTCAGAAGGTTATCTGCAACTGATCAGAAGACATTGAATGTTGGAAACTCCATCCCTTGCCTTGGCAATGTGTTCCAGTTCCACACTGCCCTCACAGTTTAAAATGTGTGTCTAATTCTTCATTTGGATTTCTCTGCTTCAAGCTTTCAGCCATTGGATTTCGTTATAACTTTACCTGCCTGATTAAAGAGGCTGTTAGTTCAGGCTAGTTTCTCCTTGAAAAACTAGAGCTGCTATATCTTCATTTTCTTTTTGATAAGTCTGGGCTCTTCAGGTCTCTGATGATAAGATGTTTTCTCTCGCCTATCTGGAAGCAATTTTCCAATGTATTTTTCTACTATTAAGGACATGAGAACACCTGTATTGTAGACTGTTTTCCCTTTTTTTTTTAGTGATAAGCAGTGTCTAGTAGGTATATTGGTGTTTCCAGACCTGGAACTCGCTCAGAAATATCACTGACCTGGTACTGCCCTGTGGAATTCCTTTATATTGAGAGTCCAGTCCACTATAATCTAGACTGGTAAATCAAGCAGTACCAGGGCATAGGCAAAGGCTCTTGAAATTTGCCATCCATGCTGCTAAAGGGTTCCTTGCAATGCTTTTGGCTTCCAGCATAGCTCCTCAGTGGGCTTTGTGAGTTAGCACAGCCTTTCACAATAAGCAGTTTGAATGCAACCATTCTGGAGACTGAGTTTAACTGTACTGAGGTGGCCAGCCTGTGCCAGACAACCTAGAAAAGATCCTGACACTTATACAATTATAGGTAGAAACCAAAAGGTCAGATTCCTTTTCAAAAATTAATTTGATAGCTACTCCAAACAGAAGTTCAGCAACTTTTCGTATTGCAGACAAAAATATATTTATTTAAAACTAACCAACCTTAGCTGGGAAATTCATAGAATCCTAGAATGGCCTAGACTGGAAGGGACCTTAGAGATCATCTAGTCCAACCTCCCTGTCATGGGCAGGGACGCCTCTCAACTAGATCACGCTGCTCAAGGCTCCGTCCAACTTGGCCTTGAACACCTCCAGGGAGGGGGCAGCCACAACGTCTCTGGGCAATTTATTCCAAAGTCTTACCGCCCTTGTACTGAAAAATTTCTTCCTAAGATCTAACCTAAATCTATTCTCCTTCAACTTAAACCCATTGTCCCTTGTCCTATCAGTGGACACTCTTGTAAAGTGTCCTTCCCCAGCCGTCCTGTAGGTTCCATTCAGGTATTGGAAGGCAACTATTAGGTTAAAAACAGATCTCTAGAGTTTTTCTTGGAACTTCAGTATAAAGCTAATTACTGGTGACTTGCCACAACTAACTTTCAGAGTTTAAAAATCATTATCTTGAAATTAATTCTAAGAACAGAACCAGGCTGCACATTACATATTCTTTTTACAGGACAGTCAGGTACCACGTCCACCTGTTGATTGCATCAAAATCCTGCAAGATGGTGGAGTGGAGCGGATATGGTCACAGCCCACTACACCTCCTTCTCATGGAAGACAAGCTGCTTTGAGCGATTTACACATGTGAGAGACAAAGCAGGCTGTTGTGTGGGGGAAGTGGGGAAGGGATTCCAGTTCTCACATTTCCTCCTTCTATGCTCCACACCTCTCCAGTACCTGTTTTCACAACATTTTCAATGAGGAGAATTTAATAGAGTGAACGTTGCCATGGTTAAGTCAAACTTTCTGATATCATGCTTTTGCCAGAGATTATTTCAAGTGTTAATACACTTCATTGTGAATGAGTCCCCTAACTTCCTGCATTGCTTTTTGTCATGATTTGGATCACAACAGAATTAATTAGACATCTTTGTGCTACTTTCCTGGCACGCATTTTCTGCAGGCACAGAACCTCCTGGCAGTGATTTGTCTTGTCGACTTCAATGGCTGAGCCTTTCCTCCCAGCAGCAATCCAGATTTCCATCTATGAATTTCTTCCATGAGGTCAGGACATGTTATTTTATACAAAGACTTTCCAGGAATCCCCCCTGGAGCTTCTAGCAGTCATCCTCCATAAGCCCCTTGTCTGGGGGTAGCAGAAGCAGTTTGGCAGAATCAGATGGGGCTGTTTGAAGCATGTGACATTTTCCAAGGGGGCAGGACTGAGTTTCCAGGTGCAGCATCTGCCCCTCAGATCAGGGACAGGATATTTAACAGGAATTCAGAATGGAACTTTGCAGCCAGGGGATCATCTAGGAGAAAAGCCTCCTGTTACGCAGTCCCTGACCTGCAGAAGATCCCAAGATGGCAGCCACCTACTAAATACAGGGAGGAAGTAGGACACGTGGTTATTTCATATGCTGAGATAGATTGAATCCCCTCTTGTATGCTAGTTATTAAGTCCAGTTCTACATTTGCAACCCCCTTTAGCCCTGTGAAAGTAGATGTTGGTTTCAAATGGGGTATCATGTCCTGAGCAAGTAGGGTCATATTTGTACGAATTTTCACATTCAGTGAATCAGTGAATCAGTGAATCAGTGAATTAGTGAATCAGTAAAGACCATGTCTTCTGTTTGGATACTCATTGTGCTGTACTAACCCGAGCTATACAGTAACCCAGGATCAAGGTATTATATATGCACTTACAAATCTTAGGAACATACTTAAATTATCTATCTAGTAGCTATGAATAAATGGGCAAGTCTTTAATATTTATTTATTTACATGAAGAAGGAGAGTTAGAAGATTCAAGGAAATAGTTGTAGGCATCTTCTGTATATTGCTTGGCTTAGAAATAACCATTTTTAGTATTTTTGTTAAGTCAATTGTTATGCAAGTGTATATCTGAAATAGTCAGAAAAAATTGCTGCAAGCTCTCTGCTTATTTGAAGATGGTTTACTGAACCAAACCACTTTATTATCACCTTTATTTAGCCAGTCACAAAACTAGATTTCTGCCTTGTGTGAAAAGCTGCAAGTTCTGTAAGCAATACAACTGTAAACAGCATAAAAGTAAGCATGGATGATTAGCTGCAGAGTGGCAAATTTAATTTGAGCAGTTTTGACAGGTTGTGTTGCTTGGGTTGAACTTGAAATAACATCTTGACATATCAGTGGTTCTTGTGCTTTTTCAGGCTGAGTCGTTCCTTAAGGTGTTGAGTCATATAACTTGATGATCGAGTGTCAAACATAATGTGCTAAACCTGAAGAAGGAAAATAATGGATACCATGATGATCAGTGCATGTTAAAATATGTTTTACTGTTTCTAATTAAGAAGAATAGATTTTCAGATATTTTTGGTTCAATATACAGCAATAGCTTTGAAATGTGCCTGCTGTGCGAGACAAAAGGTACATAGTTTTTTAAATGGATGAGAAAAACAGATTAAGACATTTCCATTTAAATTATACAACATTTTACAGTTTTAGGATAAATAGTTTACTGTGTTTCTGTGAGGCTAAGGACACCCTTAAATGAATTTCAAGCCAAAATATCAACACCAAAAACATCTAGCAGAATAAAGCCCAGTAAAAGGCATCCACTAGGAAGTATGTGATGTGAAGTGGCTTAGTCGTATTTGCATGCAAGGAGATGGCAGCCGTATAAGTGAGAGATAACAGAATAGTTGAGACGGAGAGTAAAATTTATCATAACATGTCTAGTGATGATTAAAAGCCTGTGCTTATTAGATGCATAAAATGTATTACTAAATCATTTTTGGAACATATAATTTTCCAATTATTTATGCATCACAGTAATTAATGAGAGGAGGGACAGAGTCAATGATTCACTGTGTAATACATATGGTAGTTACCTGGGGAGGAAAAAATTACAGTGCTACCAATTATTTGCTTTAATGTTTTTGTAATTATGCCCTACACCCAAGTTGAAAATTTCTTTAATTCTTTTTTAAATCCTTCATTCCTAACAATAAACTGCTTTCTTTTTAGCCCTTCAATTAAGTCTAATTTTTAAGCTGCCATCCAAGAAATATACAATTCCATAAATGCCTCGTTTGCTTTTATATTTTGCTGGCAACGGTTTGCAAGTATGAAATCTTGCCCTTCAAGCATCTCTATTGACGAACTAATTTAGCCAGTCTGAAGGATGATCTTGTGTTTAATACACGTGGCTGGGATTTGTCCGATTTCACTTTCTTTCCTACTTTGGCCTTAACGTCTTAACAATGGGAAAAAACCAAAACCCCTGAGGTGTTTCTCACCAGGTGGGTCTTTATTTCTGTAGCTGGGAAGAGAGCAATAACTCTGTGTTCAACAGAGTCACTTTTGAACTGCACATTTCTCATTTTCCCTCTCTGGGGGTGGATGGGTCTATGGATGGTGAGAAAGAAGTAAAAAACCTGCAATGTAGGGTCAGCTGAGTTGAACTCACTCCTATATCTCCATTTGGTCCCCATGTGTTGCCTGATCTAGTTGAGAGGTGTCCCTGCCCATCACAGGGAGATTGGATTAAATGATCTCTAAGGTTCCTTCCAGCCTAGGCCATTCTATGATGTTCTATGATACTATTTAGTGGTACAGTGTAAATGTTTATATTTGAGTTATTCACATTGGACTCCTTTCAAAGAACATATTAAAAAACAAACACCCTTGGGTCAATTCATCTGATGTATCTAGGAGGTTTTCTTTAAAATGGCATCAATTATGGCCCAAAAATGTCTTCTCCTCTCAGTGGACTACAAAGAGCATTGTGAGTAATTTCCTTAGATAATCTTTCTAGCTATCTAAAACCAGATAAGTTAAATCCCACCAACTACGTCTCTACTGTCATATGAGAATTCTGGCACTGGAATACAATTCCACATACTCTTAAGTGCTTGAGTATCATGACTTATTTTATTTTCCCCACACAAAAAAATCTGTGAGAAGTCTCTCAGCGCTAGGGACTATTCCTGAAAAACAACCTGGATGTATCCATTCAGTTTTGGGAATGAAAAAAAATATTTAAAAAGTGAACAGATGTGAACACTTTTGTGACAGTTTGCTCCAGAAGTAGAGAAATATCATGGTTTGTCTCAAGATTTGGGTGGAGAGTTAGAACCAGATGACTGGACATAGGCTCCCCAGAGAGATTCGTGGAGTCTCCTTCTCTGGAGACAAAGATCCATCTGGATGTCTTTCTGTGTGACCTGACCTAGACTGTGTGATCCTGCTCTGGCAGGGAGGTTGGACTCCATGATCTCCAGAGATTCCTTCCAAGCCCTGACATTCTGTGATTCTGTGATTTTCCTGCAATGGTTTCCAAAGGAGTGTGCTGATATTTGGTGACCTGGTATGAACTTTCCCCTTTCTAAGAACCTTATTTAATATCCTCTGTGTTGTTATCAGCTATGGCAGACAAAGTCTTCTCTGTGGGCTGGACATGTTGCTCCCAAACAATCAATGCAGCTCCCACAGGACAAGAGAAAGCGTCTCCTCTGAGTCATCACCAAAAGCCTTTTCCAGAGCAGACTTAGTAGTGCTTAAAGGATTTTTTTTCCCCCTCAAATAAATGAGCTTGGAGGGTTAGACCTTCCTGTGAAGAATATTTAAAAAAAAAAAATATTTTGTGTATTTTGGCAGATTATGTGGGTGGTATATGAATCAATAAAGCTTCCAGCTATAAAAAGCCTTTGGGTGCACTGAAATATTTGTTTGTTTTTTACTTATTCCAAACAGAGCTAAATCTGAATAGTAGTGTTTTGGTTGTTTTTTAGTTCTGCCAAGAAATGAGAGCCTACCCATACCCTTCCCTTCTGTGTTACCCTTTTGTGTTACGAGAGTACCCATATGAGGCATTTATTTATTGTGAACATTCATAAGGAGAAACTGTTGATAATAACGATAAAAATATACTTCGGATGCTTCCCTTCATGTCTACTCAGGCATGCCTATATGGGATATGTACTGGAGACTGTATATCTGTATACTTAGTTGAGTCTGTTGTTGGGCCACACACAGTCTGATGGAGGCAATGGCAAAGTTGATAGAAGACATAGCTGGTCAGTCCCAAGATCCATGGAGTCTTCTGAGTTGCTAGTGTAATGCTGCTTTTGGATATTAGGACCTGGTCTATGCTATTAGTTGTCTGTGGCAGAAAAAAATTAAGGGTTTTTTTTTCTCCAGTTTTACCTAAGGTTTTTAGTGTGCTTGTCATGGCCAAAACTAACTGCTTGCTCTGGCACGCGTGCAGTTGTCCCAATGCTTCTGTGTTGAGTTTTTAAGTTGTTGAAAGGCACTAAAATATGTCTGTGTTGGGCAAATTCTGTCATGGGGAAAAATACTAATTCTGACTATTTTATGAAGTCCATACTTGAAAACAAAAGCTGCAAATAGTAGAGTAGTATAGACTGTTTCAGCTGGAAGAGACCTATAGTGATCATCTAGCCCAGTGGCCCCACTGCTTCAGCGCTGACCAAAAGTTGAAGCATGTTGTTAAGGGCATTGTCTACAAGCCTCTTAAACATGCTTGGGGAATCACCCAGCTACTTTGGAAGCCTATTCCAGTGTTTGACCATGCTCTCAGCAAGAAAATTATTCCAAATGTCTAGTCTAAACCTCCCCTAGTGCAACTTTGAACCATTCCCCTGCATCCTGTGTCTGGATACCAGGGGCAAGAGATCAGCACACCATTCTCCATGTCACCTGCTCAGAAAGCTGTGTAGAGCAATGAAGCCACTCCTTGCTCCCACCTGAGCTTTCATGTTTTGTAAGAATATCTCAGAATAGGAGAAAGGAGACAGAATAACAACTGTTCTCCAAGACCTTTGTAAGGGCCATTTCATCCTGCAAACATACATCCATGCAAAGAAATGCAGATAGGATCTATGCGCAGACCAAGATGGTGACTATCTTACCTAGAAATGAGTTCAAGGCTAACGACTATGTCAGTAATGAACACTTACATAACAACAGCCTTCTAAAAAAGTCTTGAAAGGCCATGGTAGCAACATCCAAATATTTTAAAGAGTCCACTTTTCAGCCAGAAATTTCCCATTCTGCAATATTTTATGTTCACTTTAGCTCTTAGAACACAAGATGGTTGGAGAGCGAATAATGGAACGTTTACATAGAGCCGTCAGAAAGCAACGTGGACAGGTATAGTCCCTGATATTCAGCTTGGGCAGCAGCCACTACTATAACTACTGGAAAGGCAGCTGTAGTGAGACGGATGTTGGCCTCTTCTCCCTAGTGAACAGCGACAGGACAAGAGGAAACAGGTTCAAGTTGTGCCAGGGCAAGTTTAAATTGGATATTAGGAAAAACTTCACCAAAAGGGTGGTGAAGCATTGGGATGGGTTGCCGAGGGAGGTGGTGGAGTCACCATATAACCATAGAATCATAGAATGGCCTAAGCTGGAAGGGACCTTAGAGATCATTTTAATCCAGCCTCCCTGTCGCCAGGGACGCCACCTCTCGACTAGATCAGGCAACATATGGGGACCGAATGGGAATTGAACCCGCGACCTTAGCGTTGTTAGCACTACGCTCAACTGACTGAGCTAACCGGCCCCCTAACCATCCCTAGACATGTTTAAAAAATGGTTGAATGTGGCATTTCAGGAGATGGTTTAGTGTTAGGGTGGTGTAGGGCTGTAGGTTGGACTTGATCTTAAGGTCCTTTCCAACCTTGATGTTTCTGTGATTCTATGATTTTATACTGCACTGACAGGAGCTTGAGTGATTTCACAGAAAAACTGTCTGGGGTGTTGCAAGAAATTGTGGTGATTTATTAGGTGCATTTCCCCTAAATTGTTAACAATTACACTTCCTTTCTTGAAGAAAGTGCACAACTGGAGGTAATATTGGCAAGAGTAGCTGGTGAGGGCATCAGCCTACAGCTTAAGAGATCAAATTTAGCAGCCTAGATGTAGCTATCTAGATTTGAGTTTAATGTTTAAGAGATTTTGTGAGTGTGGACATAGTTAGACTGTGCCAACTGACCTAGAGGCCAAGCAATGGTAGTAGCATTCAATATGCCAGGAAAGACAGAACATTTGCACTTTTTATGCTGTGTGTCTTTAGTTTCAGTTAAAAGTGGGACAGGCTCCTAGTTTTCTCAGGATCTTCTTTAAACTCGACTTTTTATTCCTCTATCTTTGAGACACATAGATTTTTTTTTGCAAATCTGGCCCTAAGTGATTTGACCAGCATTAAAAAATGGTGGGGAATATGACATGCAATTACATCTGCTATTTCACTGGTACTACTTTTCTAACCAAGGTTGAAAAACTGGTCCTGTCCTGCATTAGTTAATGTTTGTGTGCTTTGTTTCCAGCTCTCCTCCTTCCGTTGCTCGGGCAGCTCTCTCAATACCTTCTCCTGCTTTTGTCAGCACAGAGCAGCACACTGTTATTAATGTCTCCTCTCATTCCCAGTCCTTTCTGCATCTCTTTCCTGTTGTTGCCTCCAGTGACATGCAATGATGATAATGGGATGCAGTGCCACTGGCATGCTACCCCAAAGCCCTGCAACGACTAGTTCAGAGGTACAGAATTGCTTAAAAAGCCAGGAGCTTCTCCACCCAAGGGGAGGAAAAAGCGATTGCTTGCTGCGTTAGGATCTGAATGCTCCTTGCCACTTCCTAGCAGAGCAGTTTAGAATCAAGCTCCGCTGGATGATAATTGTTTTAACTACCATTGTGGCTCTTTCTTTTATCCAGGGGCATGGCTGGGGAGGATGGGTGAAGTTGTGCAACTGATGTCTGCCTAATTCACAGGGTATTCCTAATTGGTTGGGATAGATCTCCCTGCCCTCTCTTCGCTCCCTTCCCCCCACTCTGTTGCAGTTTGATTCTTTACTTACAGCTTTTCAAATGAAGTTTGCGCTTTCTTTACACAGTCTGTGTAAAAATAAAGGTGACCAGCACGAGCATCTTCGGAACACTCCTTCATTTTGTTACTAGAAAGAAAGGATGCTAAAAAAAAAAATCAATAAACCATAATGAAGTACAGTTTTTTTATAATAGAGAGCATTGCAAGAAAGGCATCTCAGCTGAAAAAGTCTCTGCAGGGCTAAGACTGATGATAGGGACAGCCATGTCAGCTTCATTCAGAAGAAATCTTGTGTCATAACTGATTTCCTACTTTAGATATTAGAAAATCTCTTCAGGTACCTTATACATTTAGACTTGGTTAAAGGAAGTATGTGCTATCTCTGAAGAACAAACCAGAGCCCCTGAATGATATGCATATGATTTTCTTCATTGATGATACTGAGAAGTTAGAAATCTCATTGCTTCCAGTGGCTGAGCTTGAAGCTGCCTAGACCTTCTTGGTAGGCAGCATGAGGGACAACAACATGTCTAAAAGGAAGCCTGACTTGCTGATGACCTGGGAGCCTCAGCTATATGCAACTGGGAAGATGTTCTGATCCCAGAGCTGTGCATCTCTATTTTTTTCCCCTTTTAGTCTCTGTCTTAAGGTAAAATCAGATTTCCTTAGTGCAAGGGATGGAAACTTTGGACACCTTCACTATTCTGTTTGCAATATACTTTGCCTTTGGAAGCCATCAGTAAACTGTTTCAGCTGAGTTACTGAGTGTTAATGAGCTCATAAATTTCCATACATTAAGGTTTCTAACTCTATCAATGAATGTACTTTATCGATGAGATCAACAGTTTTTACCCCACAACCAATTTTAATTTCTTTCCGAATTATTTAGTCTTACTCTGAAATCATGCTTTTCAGTGAGATATAGTCAGACATGAGCTCTGAATTTCACCTGCTTGTAAAACCCTAAAACTATTTAAAACTCTCAGTATTTCCATTATCGCTTTGGCACTGTACCAGTTCTGTACCAGTGAGAACTCCTTTCGGAACGATCATCTATTCGTCGTGTCCTGCAGCGTTATTCCCTGCTTCTCTGAAGAGTTCATCTAATCTAATGGTGCTGTTGTCAAATAGTTATGTTGAACATTGTCTGCTGATGCTTACAGATTCGTTCAGATTATGGAGTTTTTTGCATTTCTTCCATATTTTCCAAAGTGTAAGTCATTGTCTTGAATTCTTTTCAGTGAAAATCTGTAAAACACCTTATGCTGTTCTTGCAAAAATGTGAGTTAGATCTTAGGGTGGGCAACAGAGCTCACTCTTTTCTGTAGACTTCAAATTTTTCATCAAGTTGATACAAAAAGACAGGTTGCTAGAGGAAATCAAGATTTTCCTAGTTAAATCACTATATGTAGACAAATTTTATTTTGTCAAAATTAATTTTGTCAGGTAATGTATGCACCTGTTCTTACAGAAGCAGCAGAAGCAGTTTCTTGCATCAGGAAGAGAATTGCTGATCACCCACTTTGAAAGATCTTTTGGCTTCGTGCTTGGGGCACTCATCTGTGATGTGAAAAAATGCAGTAAAAATCCCTAGTCTGCATGAAAGACAGCACTAACCTGAATCTTAATCTCTTCAACCACTGCTATCCAAGGCTCACACTGTTCTTACACATTATTAGTTAGCAAAAAAATAATTTTTATTCTTAAGAGCTAATGCTAACTATTAGAATTTTATTTATTTTCTTCCAGGACTCTAGCACAGTGTGAATTTTTTCTCTGTTTTTTGGCAGATAGGCAGTCAACCAGAATAACCATGACTGATTCAGGTGAAAAAAATAAATACATCCTCTTTTAGACTTTAGAGGCTCACACTCTCAGGTTTCTCAGCTGGCCTCTGTTCCTGAGAGCACAGCTGGATGAATAAGTTACTGGTCAGCAATGCAGAGTGGAAATTTAAGGCAGTTTTAGCTTTTCTGTGGTTCCTATGTTACCTATTTAAGGCAACTTAGTCCTCCGTGAACGTCACTGAACTTAACTTTCTTGGGAAGTTACTCTTCTCTTAATGCATAGAATGATTTAAGGGTGCCAAATGCTGCACCAACCAAGGAAGATACCTTACAACTAAAAATTAATAATGAGGAAACTTTTTGGAAAATTATATCAGTGTAAAAACTTGAAGCTGATCTTGAATTTTGAGTCAAGGAAATGTCACCAGGAGGTCAGTGTGATGAACAGAATGTCCTAAACTATTTAAGCAGAGGAGCAATTCTTTAATAGTAAGGTCTGATGCAACTTAGTGGGAGTACCTCATTTATCTGGATGCCTCTTTGTAACTGAAAAAAAAAAATGCATTTGGAGAAGAGTAGGGACTTGTGAGGGATCAGTTTAAAAGAAGGGATTAAAAGCACTGCATACAGCCCTGAGGCGAAGCAATAGTCTACAGACATAGGAAGATTGCAAGCGTTAAAGACCAAAAACAAACCTGTGAGGTACTAGGAGAGGGTTTAGTTAGATCCCCCTTTCCCATGTGAAATTGTGGGTGAATTTCTAGATAAACTTGTTTAGAGGGTTAGCTATTTTCTTACAATAGTATTATGAACAACAGCATGGGGGAATTTAAAAAATGCTAGCATGGTGCCTAGAAAAATAAGTGTGAATTGACTGTAGGAAGTAACTCTATCCAGGCTTGGAGATAGTTTAACATAATCAGTTTTTTCCATCCATAACTCAGAGGATATTGTGCATTATTAAAAGCAGATACTTCTGGCCACTTGACTCTTAGTCTCTTACAGCTCTAATAAGAATGGTAGGTGTTAAAATCAGCCACAGGAGGGCTCTTGCATTATTTCCCTGCAAGCCTTTAAACATATTGAAGATAATGAAGGAGGAAACCTATTCATGCAAGTATAGGCAGAGGCTAAAAAGATCAAGTCAATCTGTGCTCTAGTTCCTGTCAGTACTTACAGGAAAGGAATGCTCTGAATCATGAATAGTTCACTGTGCATTTTATCTCATCTGCTTGTAGAAGCAAGAGTGATTTCACCTTCTGTGATTTTAGCTGGATGCCATGTTTCTTCAATAATAGGGCAGAGAACAGTGTATACATTAGAGGTCTGTATATCAGGACTGAGATAAAGACAGATCTTCCACAGCAGTGTTAAACATCTACTCCAGGTTTTCCAGACAACTAAATTTGGAGCTGTACTAATCATTAGTAAAGCAGTTTTTCTGATTTTTAATTCTACCGTCTTCACTGTGACTTGAGGCTCATCAGTCAGCGCTGTGGCAATTTAGATGAACTCCCAAAGCGCGTGCAGAATTCCAGTGCACATGGCCTCGGACATTTTGGAGGCTCAGGCAGGTGTCTGATCAGAAGTAGTCACAAAGGCGCAAGCAAAACCCTTGAGAGACTTAAGGACAGCTCAATGTTTTTCAACGAGTTGTGAAATAGGGCCTGCTCCAAAGGAACAATCATTGAAGCTGACTCAATCCATATCTTGCTTTCTTCTTTCCCTCAGGAAAAGAAACTCTTACCCTATGCCAGATTTACAGGTGCTAAACCAGGACCTCCCCACCAGTTGGTTGATACACAGCGTTCCCTTTTTGCCTCAGGGATACCCAGCCAAGTCTACAGACATGGTGCAACTTTATCTACTCTTGCCTTAGGACATCCCTATCACAACTTGTTGCTCTTTCGAAAAAGACTGTTCCTTGCAGGCACCTCAAAATCATTCATATCCAGGTATAGGGATCAAAACACTTCCTTTGTACTCGAGGAGAGTCTTCTGAAACTTGCTGCTTTTTCTCCATGCTCTTCAGATGAAGCATCTGAGAACAGAGTGGGTGTGTTGAGAATTAACTTCTTCTTGCCCTGATCCAGAGGAAAGTTTTGACATCCCTTCCTGTTTTTCTGTGAAGTTCATGAGACGCCAGTGGTGGACTCAGGTTAAGAAAATAATTAAAAATTTGCAAAAAAATTTGGTTTCTTTTTCCCTGTGGCTTTATAAAAATAATAAAAATAAAGAAAGAAGGTAAAAGCAAAAGAACAGTATGCTTTTGGAGACGCTCATATTAGTGTTAGAAGAGTAATTTTAAACTACAACTCTGAGTGAAACAATATCAAGCCTTTACCTCTGATCTATGCTTCTCTACTGAAGCTTTTTTTTTTTCACTCAGTGGCAAGAGTCACCTCATCTCACAAGGGAGTTGTTGCTCTGGGAGTCACCATCCATCAGCACTCATAAAATATACTTCTCTCTCTCTCT
>NW_009711201.1:2881-3572 GCF_000703405.1 Apaloderma vittatum | reverse complement strand
TAGGGAAATTCAGATGACTAAATTCAGAAATGCATACCTCAATGAAATCCTTCAGAAATAGATTAAGAAATAAATTGATAAATCCATGCCTCAATTTACCCTTGAGTTATCAAATGACCAAGCTATTGACTATTTTGATGTGGTTTGAGATACAGGAGGACAATGTGGTTTTTACACCTGGAAATGATTTTTGTTTTTTACCAGAAGTTCTGTCCTAGTCTCTCATAATTTCCAACATAATTTCCAGAAATGTTTTTCCAAGAAAAAAACATTTAATCCAGTAATGCATGACCAGCTCTTTGGGACACAAACGGTTCACGTTTTCTGACTGAAACCTTCCTGCAGCACTAAATGCCATTTTTTCTGCAGTACCCACATTTTTAAAAGTGTCCGCTTTTTGAGGTGTTGAGCTTCAAAAGGGAAATCCATCCACAGGTGCCAATGTGAGGGATGTGAAGAGTGGGAGATGCTGTTTGTACATCTGCACCTGGGCTGTTTTGAAAACCATCCCCACTGCTGCTGCCTCTAGCACTTATCCTCTTTCCTGGCCCATAATGTGTTTACTTTTTTGTTGTTTTCTTCTTTTTTTTACAACTCCCCAAGGCCCAGCGTATCTGGCCATCAGGACAGCAAGCCACCAAGCAGCAATGAATTGCAAGCATGTGCAGAGAATTCCTTCAGAGTCCATGTG
>NW_009711201.1:0-2850 GCF_000703405.1 Apaloderma vittatum | reverse complement strand
TGTCCCCCCCCCCCCCCCCTCAATTTCTCCCATCCTGAATGTTTGCTCTTTCATACTTCACTGGAGAATTGTGTTATCTCCACGAGACGTAGCTGGGATCAGTGCAGAGCTGTCTGTAGCCTCCCACTTCCCAGAGAAACCACCATGGAACAAGTCACCTAATTGGTAGGAATGAGGCCTCTTCTTGACTGCGAGAAATATAAATAAAAGAAATAAATAAATAGAAGAAGGATGAGATGGGCAGAGTGAGGGGAAAAAAGAGAGTAACTTTTTTTCCCTCCCTTCTTCTCCTCTGAAGGAAGCAGCAGTGTCTCCTTGCAGAACGACAACCCTCAGGATACAGCAGTTGTCTTCAAATCTGTGACCATAAAAAATCATTATCTCTGTGAAATACAGCAATTTGGGAGATAATCAAACAGTGACCAGGGGGCAGAGCTGCCAATCTGAAGGATTATGCTCTGTGCACGCTTGATTCTGTCTGACCTTCCTCCGAGCCAGCTGTCAGCTTGGCGAAAACGCACACGGATCGACTCAGGGCACATTCATTAGACTGTCTTCGGTGAAGAAGTCATTTGCATAAAACCCCAGCTTTCTTAATTAGTACTTCATTTTTCCCTTGACTTATTTTGTGGCTAAGTTCACTTGCCTTTTTTTTTTTTTTTTTAACTTGCCAAAAAATAAAATGGGGGGGGAGATTTCTTCTTTTTTTTTTTTTTTTTTAACATGGGGGCAGAAGGGAATATGACTTGCAAATTAACTCAGTGATAATTAGCCTATTAACATTTTCAGAGATGTAGGAGGTTTCTAAATGTTAAAAGAAAAAAAAAAAAAGAATTAGAAGGGGGAAAAAGTGTGAGGGGGAATACTGTAGTTGAAATTTATTACCTAAACTTCTGGAGTGACAATATCAAAATGTTGGGAAATATGAATAGTACAGTTCATGTATTGAAAAATCTCTCTCCTTCTTTTACAAAAATACATACTCTCCATCCATTCTCAGAAACTACTTAGGAAAATGTTAAATTATCATTCTCATGGACATACAATGGAATTTTTTATTGTTCAAAAAATAAAAATATATTTTTTTCTACTGCAGTTAACAATGATAGAACTGTTTGGATTAGGAAGAACTTAAGCACATTGTGCAGTTTTACCTGGACTTTTCTTGTACATGCCAGGAATGATTTTCACAGCCCCTAAAAACTTCAGGTCATGGTTGTGGCTAAATAAACAGTAAATTGTGGTATGAGTAAAAAGTATTCACTTAAGATGCACTGCACTTTACTGATTTAAAATTGTTATGTGAGGGACTAAGAACAAACAAGGCACAGAAAAGATTGCCTCGTGTTACAAGGAGCGCTCAGAGTGAAGAGAGATGCCAAATTAGTGCAGACATTATCAAATTTGTTCTTTAGTTCGAAGTGGATGCTAATGATGCTTGTTCTGTTTGATATTCTACTCTTGCCTGATGTAGGAAGCTATTTCAGAGCTCTCCTAAGTTTAATCACAAACTAGTCCAACTTACATCTCCATACCACTACGAGAGATTAATTATTACACAAAGGGAGGGAAATCCTGAAGTCCAGGCAGCACCCTTGTCACTGATGAATCAGGAACTAACAGAGATAAAAGGCATACACATCCTGGAATGCTGCTTTTGTGGCAGCATTCTGTTTAAAGAAGCAGTAAAACTTGCTGCCTTGTTTTGTAAATTCCTCACCATCATGAAAGAGAGCAAGCATGTAACTGGGGACAACTTTATCTTTTGAGATATATTGCAACTCTTCCCCTGGTTTCACATGTCTTCTCCAACACAGGACTGAAGTATTTTCAAGACAATAAAGGTGGCTGCAGTCGGAATATTGAGCATCTCTAAATTTGAAGAATTGGAATCAGCCTTCAGAAGGAAGAGTATTTCAGGTAGCTGTTGCCAAATTGTCTAAAAATAATTGTCCTTGGCCTACACTAAGACTCCAAATCTGCAGTGAAATCATTTGGGAGAATGCTAGTTGGTCTGGAACAAAACCATGGCTATACAACAGCATGAACAATCACATTTTAGTGCCTGTGTCCATTTCCAGCAGTGTTTCATTTACTCGTGAAGATGCCTTCAGTTTTTTCCATTTGGGAATTAAAACCAGTTTTGTGGTCAATTTCAAATTTTGTTCACTGAGATGCTGGAAGAAATGCACTTAAGCAATTACCTTGAAAATACTCCTTTTCTTTCATTTGGTTAAAGATGACTTTCAGAATGAGCTGTTCCATCACCTTTCCAGGGATGAAGGTGAAGCTGACTGATCTGTAGTTGCCTAGGTCCTCCTTCTTGCCCTTTTTGAGGACTGGGGTGGCATTGGCTTTCTTCCAGTCCTCAGGCACCTCTCCCGTTCCCCATGGTTTTTCAAAACTGATGGAGAGGAACTCAGCAACAATGTCAGCTCTCAGCACATGTGGATGCACCCCATCAGGGCCCACAGATTTATGTGTCTTCAGTTTCTCTAAGAAGTCTCTAATCCAGTCTTCACTGACCAGTGTGAAATCTTCCTCCCTCCAGTTTTGCTCCCTTACTCCTAGTGGCTGTTACCGATGTGGTGGGTTTGGTCTATTTGACCAGTGAATGTAATGATGACTATGTTGTCCTGCACCACAGTGGCTTCCAGCTCCTCCTGCTTGTTGCCCATTCTGTGTGCATTGCTGTAGATGAACTTGATCTGGACTATCGTTTTTGTCCCCAACACTGGGCTCCTTCCCTTTGGCTCATCTGTACTGAGCCTGGTTTTGTCCCCTTCCCCCTTTGAACCTAATTTAAAGCCCTTTCACTGAGTCATAGAATCACAGAATCACAGAATCATA
>NW_009711200.1:0-28208 GCF_000703405.1 Apaloderma vittatum | reverse complement strand
TCTGGCAGGGGGGCTGGGTTAGATGATCTTTCAAGATCCCTTCCAACACCTGACATCCTGTGATTCTGGAAATAGTTTTCCAAGAGAAGTGGTGGGTTCCCCAACCTCAGACAATTTTAAGGCTCAGCTTGATGGGGTGATGGGCCATCTCATTTAAACTGTATTTCTTTACCTTAAAGGATTGGACCGGATAATCCTTGAGGTCCCTTCTAACCAAGTAACCTATGAATCAAATGTTCAGGCTTAATCCTGGTATTTAATGCAGTTTTAGTTTGAATACCTTTACCTAGGTTGTTTAATATAGGTATTTTCCGTAGTTATGCGTACAAAGCTTTGCCTTTTTGTCAGGACCTTCTAGGGAGGGTGTGGGATGAGAAGGTGTCCTGGAACACTACGACACATCCCATGGAAGATGTGCCCAGGTGTCGGAGATCCAGACATTTTCACATCATTCACAAGCATGCCTGCCACTCGAGGAAAGCGAGGCCACCTTTCTGAGGGTGTGCTTTGCAGGGCTGAAACTCTTGGCTTTTTAACTATAAATCACGGAATCGTCACAGTTGGAAGGGACCTCTGCACACGAAAAGTAGAGATACTGTGTTTGATGTACACTCTAGTTTTCTGCAGAGGCTGCTCTTCTACTGTCCTGGATGCTCAGAGGTTGCTATTTAAAATAGATTGAGGACTTCTTGAAGGTGAAGTTTTGGAGTGCTGCCTGAGAAATTTGCTGATCTCGCCTGACTTTTGCAGCTCTGAAAGGAGTATCTTCAAACAGGATTTCTGTTTGGTGAATTTCCAGTTCTATTTATTTGTAGACCCTTTGCCTCTAACTGTAAGAGGGAGAGAAAGGCTCTTGTGCAAGCTGTGGCTCTCTTTGTACCCCTGCCTGAATTGTTTGCGTCCCACTGGCTCATATTTAGCTTATCTGGGCAATAGCACAATGGATGTAGTTTTTAAAAAAGGGACAGAGCTTATGAAGGTCGATAGTAGTAAAGGAAACAATGGCTTCAAGCCTTATGGGATATTTATTGCTCACATTATGAAATTGTTGATACTAACTGGGAGCAATCACTTAAATTTTTCTCCCTGTGAAGGTGAAACCTTAACTCCTACATTTAGCCTTTTCAGATGGTGGCAGGTAGTTTCTTCCAAAAAAACCCCAATGTGCGCATCTTTTGGGTGCACAATTGGACCTCCAGGACTATTTGTATCAGAAATAATGACCAGTAGGATTAGGGAAGTGATGTTGCCCTTTACTTGGCACTGGTGGGGTCCCACCTCGAATTCTCTGTTCAGTTTTGGGCCCCTCACTACAAGCAAGACATTGAGGTGCTGAAGGGCTGGTGAAGGGAGTCAAAAGCAAGTCTTATGAGAAGCAGCTGAGGGAACTGGAATGGTTTAACATGGAAAAGAGGAGGTTCAGGGAGACCTTGTTGCTCTCTACAACTACCTGAATGGAGGCTGTAGTGAGGTGAGTATAGGTCTCTTCTCCCATGTAACAAGCAATGGGACAAGAGGACAGGACCTCAAGTTGTGCCAGGGAAGGTTTAGGTTGGACATTAGGAAAGATTTCTTCACTGAAAAGTTGGTTAAGCATTCAAACAGGTTGTGCAGGGAAGTGGTGAAATCTCCACCCCTGGAGGTATGTAAAAATCATGTAGGTGTGGTGCTGAGTGACGTGGTTTAGTTGTGGATCTGGCAGCGTTAGGTTTCTGATTGGACTCAAAGGTCTTTTCCAACCTAAACAATTCTATGATTCTCTTCTGTGACCTTTGCACAGAGGCCAGATGTTGGACATGCAGCTGAAGGATTCCATGTCTGGGACTCCTCTCCCAAATGTGCAGTGTTGTGGCAGTTGCAGTTTGCATGCACAGCGTTCCCTGCACATGCACCTGTTCCAGCAGGCCAGCTTTGGAATCCCTTCCACCTGTTGACTTCTTCCGCCCTTAGCTTTCATTGAAGGGGAAAGACTCCTGTAGCCACTTTCCAGCAGATCGTTGCTGTGAAGCTGCCACTTGCAAATCCTGTGCTTGCTAAGAACGTAGTACCCTGTGAAATGCGGAGTCATAGAGGGTGTGACATTTGAGAAGGTGAAGAAATGTTGCTAGGAAGGAGAAAGAGGGATTATGGGTAGCTTGATAGTTTCTGTGTAGCATCCTTGTTTCAGTCATTTTATTTAAGCTGAGACTTTTTTGACGGAGCACTAAATTCATGGCAAGCTTGAGAACTGACAAAATAAATAGTAAGATATTCAGTGGAGCTTAAAAACCTGTCTGAGAACTTCAGTTTTTGTGTTAAGGTTGTATCTGGTAATGCACTGAATTTTAAAAAACCTAATGACTAGCCTCCCTTTGAGTGGTCAGAATAAACTTGTACTGTCTCATCCCAAAGGGAAACTTCTGAAAGTTAAGAGAGAAGTTAGGAAGTGATGCGCACTTAAAAACATCTGCAGAAGTCACATCGCTTTCTTCCCTGGAAAGTGAAATCTCCAACACTGAATGAGAAAGGGGGCAAAGCAAGCCAAGACCAATTCAGAATTTGATTTAGGAGACTATTTTCATGTCTGTTGCCAGGGTTCTTGCTTAAACAGTAGTTGGTCTTAGTGATAGTGTCTTCCTACTGCTACTTAAGTATTTTCTTTGACATTTGGAATTGGAATTTCAGGTCAGAGAGCCTAAGGGCAGAAGGCTGATGAGGTGCTTACAGGAGGCTAAAATTCTTGCGTAGCATGTTTGCCTGAGCACAGTGTGGAGTATCCTAGACGTCTGGAAGAAAGGAGAGCAGAACTTTATAGTGACTTTCTGGAGCTATCCTTGACCTGCCAAGTAATTTACTGGTGCAGCTAAGCAGGAAATGATTGGGAGGAAAGCTCATCTATGAATGTTTTCTATGTGTGAGAAGGGTGAGGTCAGCACTGGAGAAAAACAGCAGATGACTCTCCTGCAAGGCAAAAAACAAGGTGTGCACCACAGAGGGTGGTGGCTTTCACAGCAAATGGGACTGAGAGGAGCTTGTGGTTGTTTAGTTTGTTTAAAACTCAAGTTTTAAACTCAAGTTGCATTACCACAGGTATTACTGCATTTGCTGTGAGAGAGAGTTTCAACAGCCAATTTAACAGTTACATAATGGTCTGGGAGAAAGTTGTTAATGACTTTGCTCACTTGAAAAGAGGACCTTGATACCATTGAGTCTGACATGCATGATGATGCCTGTTCTGAGAAACAAAGTGCAGCTGCCAGGTTTAGATGCTTTCTTGACTGAGCAGAACCTGGAGCTGACCTAACCTGGAAATCCCTCTGCTTTTCTGCTTGTGGAGCAGCCAGGGATGAGACAGGACTACATCAGCTCTCTGTGTCTTCCAGAGTTGGTGGTTGCAAGGGAAGCTGTACTGTTTCTTCCCAGCTAGAGGCAAGTGGTCAGGATACATTAAGTTACTGGGCCACAGCAGCTCTGGTTCTGTAGTTTTGTATAAATTTAAAACACAAGGAAAAGCTACAACAGGTATGTAACTTCTTTCTCTTTCTAGCTACTCTTACATATGACACACTCAGGTTTGAATATGAAGACTTCCCTGAGACCAAAGAACCAGTTTGGATCCTCGGCCGGAAATACAGTGTTTTTACAGGTATTTTGCATGCATGTTGCAGTGTGCTTTACTGCTTCAGAGGACTTTGTTAGTGTTGCACTTCACTTTCTGAGCAGCAAGATGACTGCAAATATTAAAGCACGCTGCAGAGTCTGCTGGCAAAGTGTGCAGCCTGTTACTGCCATACTTCTGTCTGTCTGGCCATCTCCATGAACTCTGGAATATTTTTGTGTAGAGAGTTGCCATATAGTAGTTATTGGGACTTGTATCATGAGGCCAGGATGGTTGAGGCAACAGGATAGCTCAAGGGAAAGGCAAGAAGCTGGTTTACTTCTTTATAATTTGCTTATTACATGGTGTCTTTGGGTTGACTGGAGCTGTTTCAGGGGAGGAAGTTTTTTCTACACAGCGGCACTGCCCTGTTCCTCAGCCAGATTTTGCCTCTCTAGGCATGCAGACTGTGAGGAGCAGAACACTGGTGTCGTTAGGGAGGGTGAGTGGGAGATGGCTTTAGCCGTGTTTGGCGCTACCCTCACGTGTGTGCTTTCTAATGCTGAACATTTTTCAGAGAAAGAAGAGATCCTGTTGGATGTGACCTCTCGGCTTTGGTTCACCTACAGAAAGAATTTCCCTGCTATTGGTAGGTGCTGTGGACAAGTCTAAGAACATCCTGGAAATTTTATAGTCCGGTTATCTATATCCAATAAAACAGTCCTCGCAAGCATAACATTAATGTGCTTCCATTTATAAGAACCTGAAATGTACTTCATTTAATTGACGGGATAGAGTTTTTGTTTATCTGGTAATGAGAATTCCTCATCATCTTGGGTATGAGGGATAGTGGTGATTTTTAAGAAGGACACAAGAGTAAGTTTGGGAAGTCTACCTAGAAACATCTTTTCTTTGCACAAACATGGGAAGATTTTTGTACTTCATGTTCATTACATCCTACAAAAGTCTAATGTGAAATATTTTTAATGATACTTCTGGGCTTGAAGTTCCTTAAAATGGTGAAAGCTAGAGATATCATACAGAAGTTAGTGCATTAGTGCATCTGCTCTAGACTATGTGTAGGTTTTTTGTTTGTTTCTATGTGAGGTGTTCGTGAAGGTGGCCATTACACACAAGAACTGTAGTAATACGAGGAATGTTTCCCAGTGAACTTGAAGGAGGACATTTTGGATTTTTTAAGACATTCTGAATGGTCTCTTCTCTGGTTTGACTTTGTGTACTGAGTGGAAGGTGTATCAGAAGTGATCTAAAAGGATGTAAATGGCATTCCAAGCCCTATCCATGTCCCCCCTGTTATCATCCCCAGCAGTCAATGGAGAAAATTTGGAAAAGAGACTTCTTAGTAGCTGGTCCTTCCGGCTTGTTCCGTTCTTTCCCTGTTGGGAAACCACTTGCCTAACAAGCTATGAGACATCTTTGATGCTGTTTAATCCTTTTAAATTCGCGTTTGTGAGCCATAGTTAAGCATGTGTTTGAAATTGAGGGTTTAGCATGTGTTTTAAGTATAGCTCACAAACACAATTGGGGTTCCTGTGCAAGTTATTGAAGGTCAGGGCAAAAATAAATCCCATTTTCTGAGTCATTTCCCACTTACAGTGTAGATACAATTTGCATGTTATACAGTGAACCTTTTCCTTTTGCAGTCTTTGTTCTCCCAGTCATCCCTTTTATTCTTGGTCACATCCCTCCATGCTTGGCCACTTACCTTCTGAAGAGCTTACAGTATTTAAGGGGAATGTCTTAGGCTAGTGTAAAAGCTTTATCAACTTTGGATGTTGTATATCTTACAAACTGCTGACAAAATTGTAGAAGATAGCTGCTGACCATCCAGAAATTGATAAAATAGTTCTCTTGGGTAATTTTTCTCCCTATGCTTTTCATGCAGAGCAGTCACATAGGATCGAAAGAAAGCAGCATTGCAATGAAACTACTTCTACCGGCTGTGCTAAAGCACAACTGACTGCATGCTTCTAAGACAGCTCGCTTGCTGTGGTCACACTAAACATTGTATCTATGAAGCTTGTAACAGTAGTCAGAGCTTCAGTGGAGGAGCAGCAGTTTCGTTTTGAAGTTCTGTCAGGGAAGTGCTTCCAGCCTTGAGACCTTTGTCTCAGGCTTTCCAGTGTGAGCTAATATTCAGCTTATTCTCCAGTATTATGTAGGATGTGGTGTTTTTGTTGCTGGGGTGTGGTGGCTTTTTTTTTTTTTTCGCTGGTGGAGTTTTTTGGCCTGTGTTGTTCCCTTTGGAATCTCATCCAGTCATAGCTGCTTATGATGTGGGAATTCCTTGGCAATTATTTGGTTTGCATGATGAGTTGCCTTCTCAAGATGAGGAAGTACTTCTGTGTAGAAATGTGTATTTGAATTGGGCTGGAAGTCTGCAACTAAGCTCAAGGGCTGTTGTGCTCCTGAGAAATTCAACTCCCTTTCTAGTTTTATTTGGATTTCCATTTGAAGTTGTTTTTTTTTCCCCTTTCAGTTAGTGTTAGAGGGTTCTGTTTGTTTGTTTTTAAGGGATGCCATGAAGTTACTCACCGCATTTTTGTTTCTCAGCCTGAAGTGTGTGAGCTAAGGTAGTCCTTACTCCGTGCCTTGTTTCCTGGGTGAACCTGCTATCCATGCATTCATTTATTCTCCCTCTTGTCACTGTTGTACTATTCATTCCATATCTATTTTCTGTCCTTGTTTGCAGGAGGAACTGGTCCCACATCTGATACTGGCTGGGGCTGTATGTTGCGATGTGGCCAGATGATCTTTGCTCAGGCCTTGGTCTGCAGGCATTTGGGAAGAGGTAAACCAGTGCACGGTCCATACTGACTTCCAGGGCCACGTGCTTCTGCAAGTGCAGTGTTTGTAAGGACAGCAAATAACAAGGGCACAACTGGGAATTGCTGAGGCCTATATAACTTTTTTCTTCGATCTTCTCAAGTTCAGGGCTGTTCTAATGAAAGCCTCCAGCAGGTTTTTTGCTGCTGTCTACAACTCTGCATAGATATAATTGTCCAAGCCTTAAAACAAAGCAGAGCCTTGTAGTGTGCTAGTTAAATCCACTGAAGCCAAGCACTTATTAGATTTTTCTTGGTTTTTTTTGTAGCTAAATATTGAAACAACTTAGTAGGTTGTTTCTTTTTTGTAGTTCGATTATGTCACAAAGCCCTCACTGAGTGTAATCTCCTCTCCCTGAATACTTCTGTTCTTGTGTGTGACGTGTGCTTGGTCTGCAAGCAGCTATACCATGGTGTTTGGCTGACAGTTGTTGATGGTCTTTGAATTTGTGGAGGATGATTTTTGAAGTAAGGTCACCTGTTTTTTTTACCAGAATATATAACTTGCCTCTCAATGAGGAATTGTAATCCTAGTTCTCATAAGTGGGATAGAGGTACCATTTCTGTTTGGTGGGAGGGGGTGGTGTTTATTTGCTTTTCTCTGTGTTATATTCCTTTATCCCAATTGTGAGAATGCTTACTTTTCTTTTAAAATTAGTCCTTTAGTGTTGGAAATGGCTCAGATGCCTAATAAGAAGATAGCAACAAGAAAATCGGGTCAGCCAATTGATGCACTGGGAACATCATTGTAGCTTGCAGCTTCTAATTGCTAAAACATTCCGTATTTTCTTTCATATATCCCCTTGTCTGTCTTAGACTGGAGGTGGATAAAAGGGAAGAGGCAGATGGATAATTACTTCAATGTTCTTAATGCCTTCATTGACAAAAAAGACAGCTACTACTCCATTCACCAGATAGGTAAGAGTCTGGGTGCTGAAAAGCATGGAGATATTCAGTCTGGGTTTCCCATGAGTGTAGAATATTGCTCTGTGTTTGTTTTACTAGCTTAGCAAAAAAAAACCAAAACAAAACAAAAACACCACAACAAAAAAAAAACACCTCACCAAGTCAGGTAGTGCATGATAATACACTACTTGTTTTCTGACATGATGTAAAACTACCAGTCTTTATTATGGATTTTAATGGATATTCCTTCTTGACTGCATTAAGGCCATCAGGTTTGCCTAATGCTTTAGGTTATTCAGCATGACCTTCTGTATCCTAGCTAGCTAAGGTGAGAGGAACACACGTTGTTGCTGTTCTTACTAGGGCCTTGTAGTATGACAAGATTGCTGAGCAAAGAGATTCTCAGAAGTAGTTAATAGACTAAGGAAGGATTTCGCTTTGATATAAACTGCCCTGGCAAATAAGAGAAGCAGTCTTTTCTGGTTTTTCCTGTAGGATGTTAAGGCTTCAGCAAACAGAACTTCAGATAATGGGGTGGTCTAGTAGCCAAACACTCTAAAAACCTCTTCTGAGGTACCATTACTTTTTGAACTTTTGTGTTACTGCATTTTGGGAAAATGATTTGCTTTACATTCCTTCAGGATATGCTTCTCTCTCCCATGTACACTAAGATACCTCACAAAAGGGTAGATTCTGCTGACTTAAAAAAGTTTCCATGTGAGATTTCTTCCCTATTAAATACAAGCTCTGATTAGAAAGGGATGCAGTGTAGGTGAAGTTATTTACTGAATTGATTTTGTTTTGTTTCTTGTGATGCAGCCCAGATGGGAGTTGGAGAAGGAAAATCCATAGGTCAGTGGTATGGACCAAACACAGTTGCACAAGTGCTCAAGTAAGTGCTACGTTTTTCCTTTATATCTTTTGAACCACGGAGCGGGGTCATTTGATTTGCACTACTTCCTAGCTTGAAGGGCAAGTGTGTGTTTTAATGCTGTTAGCAGGCAACTTGCTTGGGCGAGAAATTGGAAGGATCCCATTTGTCATTCAGATACTGACAGGGTGTGAGAGAAGACCAATTTCAAGCTGAGGACAACCCCGAAAAATCTCTCTCCATGTCCTGCAAGTGATGTGCTTGCCACCAAAACTCAGTGCAATACTGTGCAGCTAACCAGAAGCAAGTGTCAGAGTAGATAATCATTTCTGACGTTTGGATCTCTGCTAGCTTCTGAGTTGCCTCTGCTGATCTGACAGCAGTGTCATTATAAAAAAGTTGCCAGTGAACCACAAAGTTACTAATGCATTAGCAAAGGAAAGCATTGATATTTACTGCCTGGGTTCCCTGGTGACAGGCAGAGGACTAGAGCAGTGCTGGAGCATGGACTGCCTTTAAACACTGGCACACGCTGTACTTTGAGAAACTTTCTTGCTCCTGTCACCATTCTTCCCTCACTTTGATTAAATGAGCAGGTAGCTCCCTAGAGTAGGCTAGGATTACCTAAAAGCAACTCTTCCAGGTCAAATTCTATGCTGAATTATCCCAGGACCTCGTAGAGGTGATCCAGGGATATGTACAGAAAGTAAAAGTGATCTTTTTTCAAAATTATTGTTACTTATTTTTTTGTGGTGTTGTCCTTTCGGGTAACCAGAAGCTATAGAATTTGAGTTGGTGATTGTATCAGGACTGTTGTACTTGGTAGCTCCTGTGGAACAGATTTCCAGGTGTGGTGCTTTTTGCAATCTTGTTTATTCTTCCGGCCATAGTAACTAGTGGAAATGAAGTGTACAACTCTGATACATACATAAAAGCATGCTTCACAGCATAACTGATGAAAGTCAGTCTCTCCTGATGCAGTTGTAACTAACTGTTGCTTACTTTTCATTTATTTATTTATTTATTTATTTTCCTGTAGAAAACTTGCAACTTTTGATACGTGGAGTTCACTGGCAGTACATATAGCTATGGACAACACAGTCGTAATGGAAGAAATCCGTAAGTATCCCATGGAGGTGAAGTGTGATATGTTCTCCAGGAGCAAGAAGCCAGAAAAAAAATGGAGACCATATACTAGTACAGCACAAAGTCGTGAAGTAAATGTTCTGCCTTAAATCTATGGACAAGCATGCTAAAACCAGACAAGAATTGCTGTGCTAGGCCAAGGAAGCCCCTTGTTTGACTTTTGCTTCATCTGATAAAGCCTGTGACTTAGCACCGTGGCCTTTGGATCTGGAGAGGTCTGCTGACCTTCAGACAGCAGGTGGGAGCTGCTTGGAATGTAGTTTCAAACTTGTTCATTGCCACAGGTAAATGGCGGCTTCCTCTCATATTAATGGGGTAGGAATGTCTCTGCTGTCAGGCAGAGTAAGAAAACTAGAATAGATCACTGAAGAGGAAGATGAACAAAATTGGCAGGGGCGAGGAGAAGGTATTCCATCTCCGGAGTGAATCTCATCATTTTTTAAGGGGTGTTGTGTAGTTGGGGGTTTTTTTTCTGTTTTTTGCTTTTTTAATGCATCCTCACAGTAAGATGGCTCTGGAGACTGAGCAGCTGTGCAATGTGTTCATCCCTAGCATGTTTGCTCAGGCTGCGGTGCTGCAGTAAAAAAAAGCTGAGCGTCTACATTGCTGGTTGCTGCAGTCCTGCAGGATCCTGGGCATACAAGCTTTCCCCTCTCTACGTTTAGACTAGCTCGTGGGGAAGTGTGCTTACACAGCACAAAACTATGGAATGTCTTCTGACAGGTTAGTGTTCTGAAATGGCACATAGAACAATCCAGTGAGTGCTGGAGCTGGTGCAAGGTTGCAGGTGAGATCGTAGCAGGTATTATTTCAGTTGGCATTGGCTGCCACTGAGCCAAAATCAATTAACAGGCAGTTCATCCCCAGAGTACAGGACAGTCACTTTACAAAGTCAAATCTCTTATCAGGTAGTCTCAGTTGAGAGGTGAAGAAAGGTAGGATGTGATTTGAGACATGGCCGTCTAACCTTAGGTACGTGTAGTCCTACGAAGGTATGTCCCAATGCCCTTGGCTTAAACAAGGGCCAACATGAAAAGAGAAATTGAATTTATCTTTCACCTTTAGCCTAAAAACATTACTTCTAGAACTGAAGCATTCTAGCTGCAAGGCTTGAGTGCTGCAGGCTTTTGTTTGTGTGGAACTGACTGCTCAGCACTGACAGTGCTTTAAGTAACGTGTCTGTACAGTTTGTAATGCGCAAGGTGTGTTTGTTTCTTTTCCTCAATCGTGAATCACAGTGTACCCATTCAGGGTCTGCAATTTACTGTATGCTTGGGTCTGATATGTTTTATGTCTGTAGGTATGTATGTGTTATGTGTCTTGTGCCCCAAACATCTGTTGACAGTGAAGCATTCAGAAGTTAATGCAGTTTCATGTATCTGTTAAATTTGGTCACTAATGCTACTCAGCCTAAGGTTTGTAGGAAATGCCTTTTGCTACAGCAGTGAAGAAACATCCAGCTCTATCCCTTTGGAGTCTGTTGTTTCAGAAAGGGGCTCTTAGTTGGGCACTGGAGGATTCTGTGGGTTAGAAAGGTGGTTTTAAACCACAACAGTAAATAAACCACAACAGTAAAGCCAGTACCTGACAGCAGCAGCACAGCAGGAGAGATGTGTCAAATCTGTTGGAATATGTTTGCAGTAAATGGTTTGGGTCCAGCCGGGAAGCTTTAGGCAGGTTCTCCTGCCATAGCACTGCAAGGCCTACCAAAGAAGCAAGGTGAATTTAGTCTGTGCCAACCTCCCTACTGCTTGAACTTAGGTGAAATACATTCATAGCACAGTGCAGGATTGCCAGTTACTTTGCCTGATGAGGAAGCCTGCAGTGACACCCCATTCAGTAACAGCCCTGCCTTGGCAGCTAATTTCAGATCAGCAGGACAAGCAGGCTACTGCAACAAAAAAACCATGATCTTTACTATTTTAACAGTATAAATCACTGTGAATAATGACTTCCCATTTTTTCAGGACCTTCAGTAACTATAATATGTCTGTGCATGAGATGCACATATGCACCTTTTCCCTCCTTAAGTAGGACAGTATAGTGAGCAACTGCAAGGTCTTGAGTGTAAGTTGTCTCTCATACTGAAGCTTTAGATCAAAGTCCTATTGCTTCTAACATTGGGTGTTACATTCTCCTTGTTTAGCTGAGTTCAAGTTCTTAGTGAGCAGACATGCTGCTGAAATGGCTGGTGATGAAGGTGTTTGTTTACATTGTGTCCTACCTGGTAGAGTGTCCTTGCATTCAGCTTGGGCCAGGAATAAATTAAATGAGCCTCGGGCATTTTGTCGAATTAGACAAAATGTCTTGGCTTTGTCATTAAAGTGCTGTGGGTTTCTTTGAGATTTGGGTTTTTGATTCACACACCCAGCAAGTAATGAAATTTGCCAGTGAGACAGGTAGGTTTGGAGATGTTTCTGCACCAAAATTTACATAATCTGGTTGCATTACAGCCTGCCTGTGTGTTTGTCAAGCCTGTAGAATCAGGATACGTAGTGCTTAAGTCATGCCTGCGCCCTCAGGAGTTTTACTGCCCCATGTCTTCCAGGCAAAGCTCATGCTGAAATTGCAGAGTTTAATAATCATCTTTCTTTAGGTCTCTAAAGTAGTTTCTGAATGATCTGTGATAAAAATCACGAAGGCTTTAGTGAACTTTAGTAAATAAATTACAGCTACTCTAGACAGACACCATGTTTGTATCTTTCTACAGTGCTAATTACAGGTGAGTATTTCCTGTGTTAAGCCATAATGCTTTCCTCATTCAGTTCAACTGTCTTTATATTCTTGGTGAACTCCTCTGGAGTTGAACACTCCAGGTGTTTCTCTTTCTGCATACGTGCTTTCTGAATTCAGGACTCTGGCCTGGCCTCCTAATCAATGTTGGCACAGGTTGTTGCTTAGCTGCTCACCTGCTGGAAGAATTTGCATTTTAATAGCCCACCAGATGGTGGCTGTGAGTGCAGCATGCTTTGGCATAAGCTTGATGTAAGATTAGATGAAATGCCTAACCCTCCCAGAAGCCCTGCAGGGAGTACGTACATCACATTATCCCGGTGCTGGACCTCTTTAAGCTTTTTTTTTTTATTAAGTGATGTAGACTTTTAGTAAATAGCAATAGTTGGTCAGAGGTTGAGTAGAATTACTCCAAGTCTAGAAACTGAAGTTGTCTCTGATGCTTTCTGCTCATGTTCCCTTTCTGTAGGGCGGTTGTGCCAGTCCAACTTCCCATGTGCTGGAGCTGCAATGTGCCCTTCTGTGGAGTCAGATGTACTCTATAATGGGGAAGCAGGGGTTAGAGATAGGCTCTCACTGTGGAAACCGTTGGTGCTGCTGATACCTCTCCGCCTTGGGCTCACGGAGATCAATGAAGCCTATATTGAAACACTAAAGGTAGGGGAACTGGGGCTAAATTCCTGGTGTTCTAATGCTTAAGGACCCTGTTGTGAACTAAGTAATTTCTGGAATCTGGTTTTGTGGCAAAAATACTTGAAAGTAATTGTCCTATGTGAAAAAGAAAAATGTGTTTAGAGACAATCCTTGACAGTGGTCAGCATATGGGTTCTTGTAGGCTATAGTCAGGAAAATGTGGGGGAGTTTTTTGGGGTTGAGACTTTTTTGATTGTGAGGCTTTGGGTGGGGATTTTTTTGAGGATCTTATTTCACAAATTAATCTCAGTCCCTCTCTGTGTTTAGATGGGTACCAACCTGCTGAAGCATTTGTGCAGCACAACTGCGGTGCTTGGTGACAACTTGAGCATTAATGAATGTACTGTTGCAAACTCCCCATGGCTCTGATGCTGGAGCTTGCACTGCAGAATGAGGCTAGAAGCTGGTGGGAGGTTGCAGGTTGGAGTATTGGGAGGCTGCAGAATTTAGTGCGTGCAGAGTACCTGCACAAGACAGGGTACGCATTGTCTTGCTGTCATAATGCTAGCAAGCTCTGAGGTGCACAGGTAAGAGATTTCCAAATTCATGTGAGGTTACTTGCCCTTAACTCAGTAGATGGTGCTTGGATACTGCAGCTGGATAACGAATTGCTTCCTGAATGACCATTCCCTCCAAAGAGCACTGTTGCAGCCTGATGACAGCTCCAGATCTTGCCACTGACTGCAGCAGAGCCAGGACTGGAGTCCTGGAGTAGTGCAGCTTCTTCCATTCAGTCCAACTGTGTGTTCCTGTCAGCAGTTACAAGTGGTTTTGAGCTGCTTCCGTGTTCCTTGAAAGCCCTGTTGCTGTCTTCAGCTTTCCTGAGGGAACTTCTTTGCAGAAGTGGCTGTTTCCAAGTTGCTGATTTTCATTGTCCCCATCTTTATTTCCCACTGCAATTTTGGATGTTTGCTTTTGTTGCCACCTGCAGTCTCACTGTCTGTCAGCTGTGTGTTTTCTGTATTGCTTTTCCAGCACTGCTTCAGGATGCCCCAGTCCCTTGGAGTGATCGGAGGGAAACCAAACAGTGCTCACTACTTCATTGGCTATGTAGGTGAGTGCCCAGAGTACTGCGAAGACTTTCCAGATAAAAACCGCTTGTGTAGCAGTAACGCTCTCCTGCTTGGTCTGTGGTGCATGCCGCAGGGTTCTTCCTTCCTGCTGGAGTGTGGAAGGCTGCTGTAGACTGAACCTCTTTGCGAGGACCTGAGTGATGTAGCTCTGAACAACGGCCATAGTACAGGCCATAAACTTCCACTGTGTAATGGCAAATCCTGTCTATAAAGAGGTGTGTGTAGAGACTTCTTCCTGTGCTCAGAGCTCACCTTCCTTTAGGGGCTTGGCTGGGTTTAACTGTCTTTTAGTTGTCCCCTTCCTGAAACCCTACAAACTGTTGTCCTTTTACTCTCTTCCTTCCCTGTGACTTTTCTGTCTCTGCCTGAGACCTCAAGCCATTTGTGCTTTGGATTGCTGGAGCCTACTTGAGCATGCACAGGACCATGGAAGGCATGTGCAGGAACAGTGTCCAAATAGTGCCTGTGGCTTGATCACAGAATCACAGAATGTCAGGGGTTGGAAGGGGCCTTGAAAGATCATGTAGTCCAACCCCCCTGCCAGAGCAGGATCACCTACAGTAGGTCACGGAGGAACACGTCCAGGTGGATTTTGAAAGTCTCCAGAGAAGGAGACTCCACAACCTCCCTGGGCAGCCTGTGCCAGTGCTCTGTCACCCTCGCAGTGAAAGTTTTTTCTAATGTTTTTGTGGAACGTCTTATGTTTCAGTTTGTATCCATTACCCCTTGTCCTATCATTGGACACCACAGAAAAGAGCCTGGCTCTGTCATCCTGACACTCCCCCTTTACATATTTATAAACATTAATGAGGTCACCCCTCAGCCTTTCCACGCTAAAGAGACCCAGCTCCTTCAGCCTTTCCTCCTAAGGGAGATGTTCCTTAATCATCTTTGTGGCTCTGTGCTGGACTCTTCCCAGCAATTCCCTGTCCTGCTTGAACTGAGGGCCCCAAAAGTGGACATGATATTCCAGATGTGTCCTCACCAGGGCCGAGTAGAGGGGGAATCTTGGGCTGTTGCTGTGGAGAGGCCACTGTGGTTCCCTGGCAGCTGACTCTTTACCTGAATGAGAAGCATTTGAGAAAGTAGCTGAAAGCAAGTTGTCCCTAGAATGTGGGTTCCTCTGTGGGGATACAAGAGCTGGCTCTGTCATCACCCTTCCTCCTCTTTCTGTCTCACCGCTTGCTTCTCGGAAGACCAGATTCTGGCACGGTTCTCGTTGTTGATGTCTTCTTGCCTGTCTGTCCAGGTGAGGAACTCATTTACCTGGATCCCCACACTACGCAGCCTGCAGTGGAGCCCAATGAAGGTGGCTGTCTTCCAGATGAAAGCTTCCACTGCCAGCACCCTCCCTGCAGAATGAGCATTGCTGAGCTCGACCCCTCCATCGCAGTGGTGCGTTCCTGCTGCTTGTTTCTGGTCACCCAAAAGAGCAGTGTTGTCCCTGTTTCACAGCTGTCCTTTTCCCTGAGGAACTAGCAAAGACAGTGGTGATGGGTTGGGTACTCTATAGGCATTCTGTGCTCTGGACAAGTTGCTGCCATAGGTTTCAGTAATGTTGATAACGAAGCTCCTAATGCAGGAAGTGGTTTGATACAGAGAAGTCACCCTTGCATGGCAATTAAATGCCATTCCTCATGGGGTACTGTCCTTTCCTCAGGTTTAGTTTGTGGTTTGACTCCTTCCTTTTGATGGACAGATGTGAATCGATATTATGATTCCATGTGGCTTGTCCTCTGAACCTCAGGTGCTTGCCCTTTGTTTTCATGTGAGTTGTTTCTGCCCAATTTTCCTTCTGCAGTAGAGCAGACCATTATGCTGATGATTCCAGCACTTGGGTAGTCTGGTCACATCTAACGTGTGAGGAGTGTTCAGTTCAATGGGGCAGTGTAAGCTGTAGTTTAAAAGCAAGGCAGTTCAGTGTTGTAACTGCTCCCAGAACTGGTCATGTTGCTTAGTGTTAATACAAGGCCTTAAGATAGGAATAATCAATCGACAACATAAAGATTTTTTTGACATTTTTTCAGGGCTTTTTTTGCAACACAGAAGAGGACTTCAACAATTGGTGCCAGCAAATCAAAAAGGTTTGTGTTTTTATCGCTGGGACATATAGGGAATTGTCTTGTTTCCAAACTGCTGCGCAGCGATCATGTTCTTTGCAGCATGATCCCAATTTAAAGCAGATGAAAATAGTTTATTAAACTACCCAAAAGAACATAGCTCTGAAGTTCTGTTGATGATGCAAGTCAAAGATCTGATAAATGTTTTTCCAGCTATAGTGAAGTCCCAGCAGATTGTTATTATCCCTTAAAGACCTAGAGCACCATGAGTACAGAGTTATTGGTTCTCATGGCTCAACTCTTGCTCCACAGCTGTCCCATGTAAGAGGAGCACTGCCAATGTTCGAACTGGTTGAACGCCAGCCAACGCATTTCTCCAATCCTGACGTCCTGAATCTCACACCAGGTGAGGCCATGCAGGGAGGTTTAAGTGTGGGCTGATACCTTTGGTTTTCTGGAAATTGTATGGAATTGCACAGTGACTGCAACAGTTCTTGCTCTGCCTGGAATTTGATGTGGAGCTCTTCGGTCAATTAATCTAGTTCTTTGGCTTTCAGCTAGTGGTTTGTGGATCTTACATTGTCTCAGGATGATTTTTAGAATGAATCTGTGAATGGTGGTGGTTACTGAGGGGAAGAAAACACAAGTTCATAGGCTATCACAGCAGTGCGAATCTATTATTTGTAAAGGATACTTGGAGGAATCAGAAGAGTCCATTGAAGAGGCTGAAAATTAGTTTCTAGGTAATGAAAATGGTCAAAGGCAGGGCTGGGCAAAGTTAGTTCTAGTGTCAGACAGTTCTTCCTTGTGCATGTACCACTAGCAATGCAAAAAGGATCAAGTGTTGGGCACTGTCTTGTCTGTCAGGCTCTGCTTATCACGTTAATAATGTGCATGAACGTTGCAGGAGATAAAGAGCTATTGACAGTTTCTGCCAAGAGGAATGAGTAAGCATGGGGAAACTTAACCTGTCATGTTTACTGTCACTTGTGTCCTGCACGCTGTGCTTCCTTGCTATCTCTCTCCTTAGCATGAACTTTCAAAGCCTTCCTTATCTCACTGTCCTTTTTTATAAGAATGCTTGATTCCCTTTAAACTGTCAATTTTATCTGTATTCAGTTGTTCCTAACTGCTGCCCTTCTTATTCTTAAAAATGTTTTTGTAATGGGCTACAGCTACAGGTGTTCTATTTCTCTCACGGTCCTACCCTTCACTAGAGGGAGCAGTTGTACTTTCATGACTGTCCAGCTCCTTGTCCTTATTTTCTCTGATTGGTTGCATTCTCTGCTGTGTTACTTAAGTGAAGGGGGCCGCTCCTATGAAGAGCACCTCTGGAAGTTGCACTGCTAGCACCGTGGACACTTGGATTAAAAACAGCGACACTACGTGTTAGTACACTCTGCTGTGGGGATTAAAGCATGTTACAGAATGTTTGAAGGAGGTCTGCAGCTTTGCATCTCTCTTTCCTCAGCCATCAGTTGCTGCTGTTTAGCTTTTGGCTGGCTGTTCTGCCAAGTCCAGTAAGTGCTTTCTTGAAGCCTGAGCTAACGTAGGTTTCTGCTTTACTGTCCCAGTTTGCCCATACATTCTCACCTGAATTTCCCCTATGGTAAAGTTACTTCCCCTTTAGTTATGTGCTCCCTCCTCACTATGGAGTTGGAAGGATGGAAAAGAGGGATCAAAAATGGACTGTACTAATTGCTTTTAGGGGAGTGCATGTTGTGTAATGACATTCCTCAGTAGCTGGATCAAAGGCAACTATAGCAGAAAACAAGTCTTTAATAATACATGGTGGGGAAAATTGTTCCTGTATCACTTAATCATGGATATCAGTCCAGACCTGTGTAAGTTCTATTTTGAGCTTCCGGAGGCGGAATCATGCTGATACAGAGCTGCTGCTCAGGAAGGTTGTACAAAACAGTCACAGCACAGAGTTGCACTGCACGAGGGTGTGTTTGGGATCTACGAAACTTGGTGCACCTTCTGTACACCAAATAGTTCTCTCCAGTATGTTTTCCATGCTACTGACACGCTCTCTTCCCTCCTCAGAGCTTTCATTTAGGTACGTCACTGAGCCTTTTGAAACTCACAGGTACTTGACACTCAAATTGTGCTGCCCTCCAGCTGCTGGTATCATTGATGCTGAACGGTCGGTTCATCCCACGAAGATAGTGCTTTGTTTCTCTCTTGCAGACTCCTCTGATGCCGACAGATTGGAAAGGTTCTTTGACTCAGAAGATGAGGACTTCGAAATCCTATCCCTTTGAAATCAAATAGGAAACTGACTCTGCAAATTTGTGTCATATGTGGGGAGGAGGGGGGGAGGGAAGCTCCTTCGAGAGCCTGGGGCTACCGGTTTTCATAGGCGCTTGCTGCCATCTCCGCCTCTTTGTCCATCCTGGCATTCTGTGCAGCCTCTGAGCGGAGCGTGCATTGTCTGTGTTGGGATGAAGAACCAAGCTGGGTATTACAGCCTTACTGGCTGGAGTCAGAATTTCTCAGTAGAAAACAGTTGCTGGAAGTGGACGCTATGGTGCTTAGGAGTTCAAAGCCTATCTGTTACATCAGCAGGTCAGTTGGCCTTCTGGGGGAGGCATAGAAATTGTTAGAGCACTAAATCCTTACATGGGGACTCCCCTCTGAAGCTTAAATAGAGCCACCCGTCCTTTAGCAGGTGAAGTGTACAGTTAATTCCTTTAGCAGCTTCTCTTCTCACTGGCCAACTTTGGACTGCAGCTCACAACTCAAATGAACAACAGACATGTCCCAACAAGACAGCTGTGAAGCCCCTGGAGTGCAAGTGGTGAGGCAGTACAACTCCTGTTCATGCTTTGCAGTACACAGCACTTCCTCTCAGGTGTAGCACCCCTTTGCTTCTCACATCCTATGGAAAGGAAGTTGAGGAAATTTACAAGTGACTGGTAACTCAATAAATGGAAAAGTGTGGAGCAGACCCATGCTGCTGGGGAGGAACATCTCAATCTCGGGTTAAATAACAGCAGAAAGAATGGAAGGAGAATAGGAAATGTGCATGTTCTCGCTCGCTGAGTCGATAAAGCGCCATGCTTCTACAATGGATTAATCTCTACAGCAAATTACCTTCAGGAAAGCTGCGTTGAGCAGGGAACTGGATCCCATAGCCCTGGGGAAAAACAGTCCACAGCTGGGAGAGGTGAAACAGGACAACTGGAATCTGCTAGTCATGTGCCTGCTTGTGCATACGCCTAGGGAATTAATCTTGTCGGTCCAATAGTGTGAGCTATAAAATTTCTCAAGGTGTCCTTGGTGAGTTGTTTGCAGCTCCTCCAACTACTCCTCTCGGATGTTCCCTTTCCAAGTTAGAAGAGATGCCCAAGGGCTGCATAGGCTTCCTAACTGTGTGTACCTTCCTTTTAGTCCTTTGCCAGCTCCCCCTCCCTGCAGAGTATGCACAAAAGTACTGTGGGAGCTAACCTGGAGAAACCCATTTCAAGTAATCATCCCAAAGAGGGCAGTAAAGACAAGAATGCTTCGATAGGGTCCAATTATACTGGAAATGTTAGCTACTTTGATAGCTCTGCCTAGGGCCCTTCTGCACACAATTTAGAGAAAGGTAAACCATGGAGAAGAGCTGTTTCAATGCAAACTGCAAGAGAAATTGAGGAAGTAGTTCCCTTAATGCATGCTGCAGATTCGAAACCTGTTTTACAAGGCTTTGTTTTGTATGTTTAGGATTGGAACCTGTCAGTTGATGCTTTTGTGCCCATGGGTGATGATAGCTAGCTAGAAATGACCCATTTCCCCCATGACTGACCTACTGATGCTCTAACTGTCCCTAAAGCAGAGGTTTGAACTGGGAACCACAATGCTTCTGTCACTAAATTATTATTTGCTGCTTTCTGGCTGCTTCTCCTCTTCTCTCTTGTAGTTGGGGGAAGAGGCAGCAGAGGAAGTGGGGCTGTGCTCCATTCATCTGCTTTCAATTTGTATCTGAATAAACAGATCTAAAATCTTTGCCTGTCCTAATGTTCTTGCACGTGAATTTAAGGTGATGGCGGGTGGTAACTAGTAACTGCAGTGTGTTTGGTAATGCTGTAAAACAGTTGTGGTTTTTACAGTGTCAGGGCAATGAAGGCAGTAGGGCGCAAAAGTCTACCTATGTGGTAGTGGTGACTTTATCTTCCTTTTGGTGTATCTCGTAGAATAGAGGCTGGATGCTTGGGACTGCCAAGTTCATGTTCCTGCCCCAGAGGGTGAGCACCGGCAGATATGCTGTCAGAAAACGAAAAACACCCCCATAGCAATTCTGCTACTTGAATTTTAAGCAGCACAGCATCTCTCTGCTTCTAAAATGGCGTAAGCCCTTCCAAGACAAGACATGGTTTTTTGGTGAGTCTCTGCCATGTGTGATTTTGAGGTGGAGGGGAAAGAGCCAAGCAGAGGCTTACAAGTTTTTGCATTAGTAGGTCGAAAGTGAAATTTGTTTCCTTTAAGATTGCATACCTGCTGTTTAGCTACTGAACTGCTAGCTTTTCATTGCATTTTCATTGCTAGCTTTTCATTCCAGCTAGCCTTTTAAGCACCAGCTCCGCAGTAGCAAATGTTACAGAAGCAAGCATAGTCAAGTCAATAACCATTTGTCCTGTTTTGCTGTGCAATGGTAGGACATAGTGTTGAATTGGAAGGTCCATTGCAGGTCCATTGCTATTGGCAGGTCCTTACGGAGAGCTAGTCACCTGGGACTCCCTCCTATCTGTGCACAAGAGTTACTACTTCATGTTCATGCTTTTATGCTTAAGGACAGCACAGCCAGACAAGATTTTACCTGTTAACGCAACTGCAGTAACAGAGGCAAGCTCGGTTTTCTTAGATCTTTCACAGGTACTTTTTTAGTCAGGAGCCTAAGGCTAATATGAATTCAATGGCTTTTCTGTGTGTCATCTTCTTCCAGTGTTGCTGGAAGGGCCAGATTGAGCATTAGAGGTGCTCACCTCCTTCACAAGGAGTGTTTCTGCTACCAAGTGCTGTGCAACTCTAGAGTGAAGACAGCAGCTTTTTTTTCATATTGGCTGATGCTTGCATTAGCAATTTTGTTTTAAACATTTACCTTCCTCTCCCTGCTAGTGGATCACTTCAGTCTGCCTCTCCAAGATTTAAAGCAGGACTTAGTCTTTCTATTGGCCAGCCTGGAGATCAGTCCAGTCCATACTGCTAGAAGGTGAGTCCAGCAGATAGAGACATTAACTCTCCTGGTGATCCTCGTATCTTGGTGCATCTTGCAAATTATTTAAAATTCCAGTTTACTGAACTTTGCTGGTCATTACTGATGACTTAGATGAATTCATAGCTGATTTGTTTTGGCAGCCTGTATGGTGCTGTTTAAATTGCACTGTGGTCTGTGTAGGAGTCAGAGGTGACTACTCTGATCTTGGCCCCAGGAGTAACTTGATCAGTCTAAAATAATTTTTGCTACTCACCCTACAAATTTGCCTTGCTATGAGCTTATGTATCTATTTCAGACTCTTACTTGCCCACAGCAGTTCAGTTTCTGTATCGGTCTTACTGAACAGCCAGGAGCTGACTTGAATTCATCTCTCCATTTCACAGTTGTAGCTGGATTTAGTGCCTGAACTGCAGCACCTTTACCTCCCATAGAGCCGCCTAGAAGGTAAATGATCAAGAAATGCCCTGTAAAAATGTTTAAGAGAGTAATTTATTAGAAAGTCTTCTACGAGCCACTTTCAGCACAGGGAATGCATTTACTGGAGAGGCAGAAGAATCAGAAATGTTTCCCCAAACTGGGAAGGCTGTTGCGTGGCTGTTGCTCTGTCTGTGTCCAGGGGAAGCCCTCTACTCCATACCCACATCTGCACTACAGGATTGGGGCTAGAACAAGAGCCTCCTGCTTGAGACAGGGAGGATTCTCCAAGGAATTTGTTATATGCTCTTCCTGTGTTAATTTATAAAATACAGAAGGGACTATGCACGATGCAGGGGAGGAGTGGATAAAATCACAAGGGCATCAGCACCATCCTGGACCCAGAAGAATACACAGGATCTAAGCTGTGATTACTGGAAGGTGATGTAAGGGAGTCATCCAAGAGAGGAAGAGTCAAAAGGTGAGTCTTCCCTTAGGTCTGAAAGAATAACCTGTATAAAGTTTTATTTCCAGAGTTCTCCCAAAGGTTTATTCTGAACCTCCTGCATGGTTTCCTCTGCAACAGACTTGATTTCTCTGTGCAAGTCTTCTATGCTCTTTGAAGCATCCATTGTCTGAAAGACAAAAAATACAGAAACCCGTTACTCAGTTAACAACACCAAAGGAGAAAAAATCTCACTTTGCTGTTGTATCTGCTTCCCCCATTATTCAATATTGTTACTATTAACGAGCGTGAAATGAACTAATTACACTTCGTGCACTGTTTCTGGAGTAGAATTGAAAAAATCTATTTTATTTAGGAAGAGACATTTAAGAAGCAGATGCAGAGCTAGACGAAGGGAAATAGAAGAAGCTGACTGTTTGTTGACAGTCTTTGGGTCATGACTAAAGGCAGGTAAACATTCTTCATCCTGTACTATAGTTGCCCAGAAACACCAGTGTTTCTTCAAGATAAATTGCACCCATGATAGTAAGAACCTCTAAAATTTCATTACGTCATCTTCCAGTTTCAGATTTTTATTTTCTTTTTTAATACTGCAAAGGTCTAAGACGCTTGTGTCCTCGAGGCTGACCTTTAGAGAATGGCAGCATCACTTCTGTGTGGTTGAGGGAGTGATCAAGGCGAAGAAAGGATTTGGTGCAAAGGTGCAAGTTTATCAGTGACCTGTGCAACACTGGCTCATGCAGCATTGCTGAGAAAGATGAGACTGTGAGGATCTGCAATAAATAGACTTTATGATTAAATGGTAGTCTTTTCATTACAGCACAGCCAGCATCCAACCTTTGTGCTCACACAATATCCTCAAGCAGCTTGCTGACGTAAATTTATTTGTGTGAACGATGGTACTAAGCTGCATTTTGTGCCTGAGACTAAATGGTTCTTTGGCAATGTTTGATGTCTGTTATTCTATCTTATGCTGAGGGCCAAAGAGACAGGAATGCTAACGATACTTTAATGTGTACTGGAATTGAATATCCATGCTCATTTTGGGGACAGCTCTTCATCATCTATTCTGATATTTACATGTTTGATAGTTGTGCACTTTGGTGTATTTTAAACAGATGTGTTGCTTTAAGTGGCAACTTGCAAGCAGTGAATAGAGAACAAAAGACATTGCAGAATATGGGTAATAAAAGTGCTCCACTGCTGGAACCTCTGGAAAAATGAGAGTTCCGTATTGTCACTCGTGACAGCATGCTTATTTTCGTTAAATGAATTCCCCTGTCCTCAGCTTTGGTGAGGCCTCACCTCGACTACTGTGTCTGGTTTTGGGCCCCTCACTACAAGAGAGCCACTGAGGTGCTGGAGAGGGTACAGAGGCGGCTGCCGAGCTGGTAAAGATTTTGAAGCATGTGTCGTACAAGGAAGAGCTGAGGGATCTGGGGCTGTTCAGCCTGGAGGAGACTGAGGGGAGACCTTCTTGATCTCTAGAACTACCTGAAAGGAGGTTGTAGCAAGGGGGAGGTTGGTCTGTTCTTCCTAGTGGCAAGTGACAGGACAAGGGGAAATGGCCTTAAGTTGTGCCAGGAGAGGTTCAGGTTGGATACTAGAAGAATTTCTTTACTGAAAGGGTTGTCAGGCATTGGAACAGGCTGCCCAGGGAGGTGGCTGAGTCACCATCACTGGAGGTGTTTAAGAGATGAGTAGATGTTGTGCTGAGGGACACGGTTTAGTGGTGTTGATAGGGCTAGGACAAAGGTTGGACTCAAAGATCTTGAAGGTTTCTTCCAACCAAAACTGATCTATGATTCTATAATTATTTTGAGGTTGTAAAAAGGATGCCCCCACTAGAAAACCTCAGCCTTGGATGTTCTACAGACAGGACAAGGCTGCTGACTTGTAGTTCTCCGCAAACCGCCCCAAGCGATGAACAAGAAGGAAACGCAATGCACCAGCGTGGAACAAAAAAAGATCATGTATTTGGAAAGACTTCTAGTATCATTAAGACAGCAAATGCTCATGGAAACTGGCCATGTGAAAAGGAAGGCAGTATCAGTATTGTGTCTACAAAGTGCAGGAGACATTCCAGGATCCTAAGCAGGTGCTACAGGATGCCAAGGAAACAGACAGGGAAGAGTAAGAGCATGTCCCACTGCTTTTTAACCAAGTTTATCAGTTTGTCTTTAAGAAAGGAATGATTTCCAGAAAGCTCTTTTGGAAAACAAACTAAGCAAATGAAAGTCTTCCCCCTACCTCAATGGGGGCTCATAGTGTGTCCTGGAGCAGGGAAGTGGTCTCTCTGTCACAGACCAGTGTTCTCAGCTGGCCCCCAATGTATCCCACTGACGAGGAGCAGGAAGGGAGAGCACAGGGATGCAATAGGCACAGTTCAGGAATTCTCATGCTAGGGCCCCACCCTGGTCCATAACAGGCCTGTTAGGGTTATTTCCTCACCTTCCAGTTCAATGTCTTGTCCTTCATGAGATGATAGAAGGACTGTAGAACTTTGTCTTGGAAGGAGCTGTTCTCATAACGTTCATTTCCAAAGTTCCCTCGTTTCGCTGCTGCTTCTGGGCTTAACTGAAGAAATAGAATCAGGTCTGGCTTTGGGAGTCCAACATCTGGCTGTTTGCACCAGTCCAGGGAGAAGTTCTGTCCCAAACAAAAACAATCAAGTTTGAGGTAGAAGAAAGGAATGCCAAGAAGAGAAAGAAGCAGGTTAGCTAGAGAGCGGGGTAGGAAAGGAAGAGCCAGAGAAAAGAAGAGATGCAGCCTGAAACACTAAGCACAGGAGGCTACAAACTGAAAAGGCGATACTCCAGTTTATGTGGAAATTCAGTACTGGTAATTTTGCAGGGCCAGGTTTTCTAGATGCCGGGCACCTCTCGTGCCCATTTAAGTTGGACTGAGCTAAAGATTTTAACATCTCTTCTACATAGCCCATCACAGCCAAATACCAAGTTGTATTTTGAGTCTCCAAGCAGCTGTGATCAGTCCAAAACTTGTTATCAGTCCAAAAGAAAGCTGCTCCCAAATACAAAGAGCACAGAGCTTTAGTGTAGATCTTTCTGAGCCCATGGACACTCCTTTTCAAATACTTAGCCATGAATTTCAGCCCAGACACAAGAGACAAAGTTTTCCAACTTTCAGATCTTGTTGACTTCCATCACGGCATGTGAATCCACGATGTTGTGCAGAGACCGCTGAGGCTTGTCCACTTACTTCTCATCCATGTGGGGACCAGTGATATGATCTTAAATGTATCAAGAGTGACTGTGGCGCGTTGGAGGGGAGCGGGCATGGGAGGACAGGATTTCCTTAATTGTTTCCATGAAGCAGGGAAAAGCTTGCCCAAGGAATGAATGTAGGTCAACACTCAGTTGCACAGCTGGTGTTGCAAGCAGGGCTTCAGCTTCTGTGAGGCTACCAAGCAGGCAATGGGATGTATCTGATAAAGTAGGACAACAGTGTATATGCTCTTGATAAGCCTGTGAAGAGAATTTCAGGTATGTTTGGGGAAGATTTGTAATCTGTAGAGAACTGAAGGTGGGAGGCCAGGAGGAAATATCTGGGAGATTACTTGGTAATGAAAGCAGCACAGCTGGGATGGGGCCTGCTACAGACTGCCTGGTTAAAGAGAAGTGAATGAACATTCTTTAGACAACTACAGGAAGGATCACAACCACAGGTCCTGGCACTAATTGAGGCTCTCAGCCACCTGCTTACCTGCTGGGCACAAGCAATCCTAGTCTCTGGAGCATGCTGGAGAAATTTTTGACAGTGACTGATAAAGCCAGCATGGGGAGGTGCCCTGCTGGACTTGTTACTCACGAGCAAGGAAGAACTGGTTGCAGATGTGAAGGTCAAGGGCAGCCTTGGCTGCAGGGAACATGACACAGTGGTTTAAAATCTGGAGAGGAGTCAACAAGATAATCACTGGCATTAATTTCAGCAGAGCAAGTTTCTAATTTATTAGGAACCTCTTGGCAGGATGTCCCAAGAAACTCACATGGAAGGCAAAGAGAACCAGGAGAGCTGGCTGATCTTCCAGGACAGTTTCCTTGGAGCACAGTAAGCACAAGACTCAGTAAGATCTTACAGCTGTGCAGAATGAGCCAAAGGAAGCTGACAGAGCTGACTTAAAAGCAGAGACAGGCCAAAACACACCAAGTGGCAAAGTGAGAAATTCAGGATATATCAAGAAAACAGTTTTTACTAAGAAAGTGAGCAAATACTGAAAGAAGAGCCCAGAAAGGTGGTGGATCTACATCCCCAGAGATGCTGAAACTTTGGCTGGATGTGGGCCCAAGCAGCCTGATATTAAACCTACTCCTGAGTAGGAGGTTGGACTTTGTGACTTCCACAGCTCCCTTCCAACATACATTGTTCTGTTATTCTTTGCAAATTCATTGGCTGGCAGCCAGAGCAAGCATGGGGAATTGAAAATAAACTTGCATAATCATTCTCCAGAGTCAAACAGGTTGGCTTCCCCAAAGACAGGAGTCTGTCCAGATTTATAAGAAGTAACCAATTGAGTTTCTCTGCTTTCTGGTGAAGGGGTAGACTTGGTCAAACAGACTGTGCCAGTATCTGAGCTGAAAATTCTATCTGTTCCACCCATTCACTTTCAATTTTCATTTCTTCAGAGGAGGAGCCCTGGGCCAATATCTATACCAGGTCTCAAACTGGAGCTGGTTCCCCAAACAGAGGGGCAGGGGCTGCTGTAGGTCTCACTCACCTCTTTGGCACTTGTGAAGGCCACTCCAGAAAAGGCATATCTGTCAATCACAAGTGTGATCCCTTGATGTAGTTTCTCTTTCATCAATGGTCTGAAAATCATGTTAGAGGGGGAAAAAAAAAAAGTTATGCTCCCTTATAGTTATAACAACTAAAGTAGTTCATTTAAAGGATGGCTCATGAGAGCAGTGCTTCTCTATTAACATGTGTCATCACTAAGAGTGATCATTAGCAGTGTCAGAGTTATCTGTGACTCTGTGGATAAATAGTTATTTGTATTCTGTCCTCTAACAGCCATTAAGCAAATACCTTTTCAAGATACCTAAGTTTAGTGTGCCCCAGTGCCAGGCACTGCCCTAAGAAACTCCATGGCTTCCAGGCAAGATCACAGATGAACTATATTTATACATAAACAACTTAGTCATCTTCCCTTTTTAAGTGGTGCAGTAGATTTGTGATACAGTTGGTCAGAAAAAACTGTCATTTATTTATGACAATGACACTCGTTATTACAGCCTACACATCTGCCATAAGGTTTTCCGGTTTGTTTGGTGCTACCACTACAGCAAAATCAGCAAAGCTTTTTTTTTTTCCTTCAAAATCAAAACCTTTTGCAATATAGATTTCCACGTAAGAGCAACAACTGATACTGCTTTCCCTAGCTCCACATGCAGAGACTCAGGGGCCAAAAGATGGACAGCACCTTACAGGTGAATGCAGCCTTTGGCTAGAGAGGAAGTCTGAACACAACTTCTTAACCACTATCTCGCTCACTTGGACTTCCATGCAAACCAAAGTGTCTTCATTCAGGAAAGAAAGTAAATTAACAGTCTAGGCTGTTACAGTCTTCCTAATTAGCCTAGGCTGTTATGCTCTGTAATTTTCATCCAGTATAGCACAGGGATTGGAAGTATGGCACCTAATAATTTATTTTTTAAAAAATGTCAGATTTTATCTAAGATTAAATCTAAATCTGTAAGAGTTCTTGAAATACTGCTTTTGGCCATGTTCCCCTTGCTAGACAGAATCATACTCTCATACCTACTGTACCTACTGCAAGCTAAAACCCCAGGAGGATTCAAAGCCCATATGTTTTTCCTTAACAATTTAACAAACGTTATCTTTACACATGTTCCCAGCGGTTAGCAGAGAAGAGCAGGTGAACAGTGTGGTCCTCCAGGTTCTTTTCCTTCATCAGGTAGGAGCTGATCAGTTGCCCAATTTCTGTTGTTCTCTCTGCAGGAAAGAGGGAGAGAAGCAGCAAATTGTTGTCCCAAGCTGCTCACACCGAAGGGGTGTCCATCTGTCCCGGGGGCGCTTCATTCTGGGCGTGTGTCTGTCGGGGGGGAGGCTGGTCTGGCCGGGGTTTACCAGCCTGGCATGGGTGGGAGGAGATCGGTCTGTCCTGTGACGGGGGTCTGTCGGTCACGGCGCGAGGCCTGGGGCCGGCTATACCGCCAGAGCCTCGGGCGACGCCTCTGCGCTC
>NW_009711199.1:0-5836 GCF_000703405.1 Apaloderma vittatum | reverse complement strand
ACCCAGCTCCCTCAGCCGCTCTTCATGGGGCAGGTGTCTCTGCCTTGTAGACAAGGAATCGAAGCGCATGAGAATAAGATGATGATGGTATTCTACGTGCTTAATTAAGCATACAGAATGTCTAGTAGCAATTTGTGAAACCCTTATTTCCCTGGGGAATGGGCAGAAGTGGAGTGTGTGCCGCTCTTCTGCGTGGCGTGGGATGCGTGCCGGAGGGCTGGAGGTGGGACGTGGACCAAAGCCCCAACATCTGGAGGTGGTTTGCAGCTGTTTCCCTCCCACTCACGGGGCTTCATCGCCCACATCCCCTCCACGAAAGCTGCAAAGGTTTGTGAGCAAAGGTGCAAAGGGCATCCTACAAGACAAAACAGGAGTGCTGTGGCCGTTGGAATGTAGATGACCAGATTATTGTATAAATACTCATTGCTGTTTCTATGCGTTTTTCTTCCAAAATATTCTGGAGACACCGTGTTTTCAGTGAAGTTTTCCCCAAAGTCACATCGTTGCTCTGTGGCCGTTGGAATGTAGATGACCAGATTATTGTATAAATACTCATTGCTGTTTCTATGCGTTTTTCTTCCGTAAAAATTCTGGAGACACCGCGTTTTCAGTGAAGTTTTCCCCAAAGTCACATTGTTGCTCTGTTCTTCTACATCTAGGAAGGGGTTTTCCTCAAATCCTTCTATGACTGTTTATGTAACACTGATTACAAATTCAAATGTTAAAAGAAAAATTAAAAGTTAAATTAAAAATTAATGTTTAATTGCGTTTTATGCAGGCGATTGGAAATGCCAAAACAACAAGGAATGACAACAGCAGCCGTTTTGGGAAATACATTCAGATTGGCTTTGATAAAAGATACCACATCATTGGTGCCAACATGAGGACCTACCTGTTGGAAAAATCACGTGTTGTATTCCAGGTGGGGAATTGTGCTTTTTTCCCTTTTTGTCTTTGGTTTGGATGCTGTACTCCAGAAGTTTCATAGCCTGTTTATTCTTTTTTTTTTCCCTATGGATTAAAAAAATAGCTTTAAAAGTGTCTGTCTTGGTGGACACAGCTTCCAGAAGCTCATTCTTTTGGAGTTGTTCTTGATGAAACCTGATGGCCTCTTTTGAGAAGAATGTGTATCTAGGAGACTTTATAGCTGGCCTCTGGTTTTTCCCTCCCTCTGCCCAAGGCTGGAGCCCCGAGGAGGGAACTGCTGCTCCTGGCCTGGCTGCTGTGCCAGGGATGGAAAGCCTTTTTCTGGGCAGCTGCTGAAATTTTTATGGAACCTCAGAAAAAGTGAGGAAGAGTAAATTACTGACGACAGTCTTCAGTTCAGTTCTGAAGATGGAGGAGAGGCAGGAGAAGGACTCATCAGTCTCTGCTGTGGCCTTCCTTTGCTTGTGCAGGGCTCAGCACAAGCTTTCTTGGTTTGTGCTTGAGATCTAGCTCAGAAGCATCCACAGAACTTTTGTCCTTACACGCACACAAAACCCCTACAAAAATATTTTTGTTCAGGACACGGCTTGGCACCTCTTTTCTCTCGGGTGGCAAAAGATCACCATCATCTTGGTGGCACCATGGAGGTTTTGATGGTGGGAAGCAAGGGGCTCACTGGGCTGGGGATGGGAACCCTGCTGTAACCTGTTTGTGCCTCTCTTAATTCGGCGTTTTGCCCTGTAGGCAGAGGACGAGCGCAACTACCACATCTTCTATCAGCTTTGTGCCTCAGCGGGTCTTCCAGAATTCAGAGAGCTTGGACTAAGTAAGTATTTCTACCTCCCTGTGCACCCTGTGGCTGCTGCCTAGGTCTGATGGCAACAGGAAAACACGGTGGGATTAGAAACTCAGGTCATCCGTGAGGTCATGTGTGCCTGCTCAGTGGGAGGAGGTGAAGGGAGACGAGCTTGAATGGCTGCTTCTCCCCCGTGGTGCACAGGTTGTCTCGAGCCACCTCGAGGGATGTGGTGCCTTGGGTGAGACACCAGCCCTCGTCCCCTTCTTGCTGCCTTACGACCCGAACCGTTCCATGGTTCTATGAAAGTGCATGAAGTTTGTGGTGTGCAGGCTGGTGCTGTAAAGCTCCTGCAAGCACTGCTGGTGGGTAGGAGCTGTTGCTGGAGGTTAACCATAGGATCATAGAACAATTCAGGTTGGAAAAGACCCTTGGGATCATCAAGTCCAACCATTGACCCTACACTACAAGGTCACCCCTAAACCACATCACCCAACACCACATCTAAACGACACTTGAACACATCCAGGGATGGCGACTCAACCCCCTCCCTGGGCAGCCTGTTCCAGGGGCGGATCAGTAGTTCCGTGACGAATTTCTTCCTAATGTCCAGCCTAAACTTGCCCTGTTGCAACTTGCAACCATTCCCCCTGGTTCTGTCCCATGAGCATGTCATAGAAACTGCCTGAAAAACCACCGTGAACCATGGTCCTTGGTAGGTGACAGCTGGTGCAGGGAGATCGTGTGTTAATATTGGATGAAACTTGTGGAAAGATCTGTCTTTTGAATGAAGTGGGTGTATCGGTTGATCTGGCTAGAGTCTTGGTAGGAGCGGTTGTATCCTTTGAACCCATTATATTTTTTTCAATGGTTAACTCCTGGGATATATCCCAAGTTGTTTGGGTTTTTTTCCCCCCAGAATATACAGCAAAACCTCTGTAAGACAACTGAGTAAGAGGCTTTTCACTTGCAGCAGGCATTGCAGAGATGTGATATAATTAATTTTTGATCTCAGATATTTTCTGTTGCTTAAAAAACCATGCTTTTAAGTATTTTGAATGGCAAGGAGGACAGGTTGTGATCCCAATGCGGAGCATCTTGCTGCTGCAGAGTCTTTCAGAGTTTTCCATCGTGACTACAGGGAAGTGGTAGATTGGGAGAGAGACTTCCAGTTTCTGGCTGATTCCGAGCTTGTGTTAGTGAATTTTGGGGTCAACTTAGGCAAACGGGCTGCACTTACTGAGTGTTGGTGATAGAATGGAAGCCCTCCTGTTCCTGTCCTCTTCCCACCAGCGAGCCTCAGTGCGTTACCCTACTCTAGTCTACACTCTGCCCGGTGACACCAAACCACATGACGACATCCATGAGTTTGCCAAAGCACGAGATAACTTCTTCGACTGTCTAGGTGTAACCTTCATGTCTGTCCCAGGACACCTGGGTGGGAAGTGAAGGTTTGCATGATTCACTGTACACCAGCTGTACTGTGAAACCTGGCTCTGTAGCTTGAGGCTTGTGATGGACCTGGGGCTCCTTTCAGCCCCAAAATGATGTTCCTCTTCCAGCAACTTCCCAGTTACCACCAAAGAGCCCATGTTTGGTCTCATTGCACGCTTGCATGACCCTGGAGCACATCACTTTGGGTACTTCCAAGCGTTTCTGCCATGGGGTTATGTGCTTCATTTTTGCAATGAGTAAATAAAGAGTCATGCTGTAAAAAGACAAGTAAAAAGAAGAGTAATGCTGTTGTCTGCTGCCATCTTAAAATTCAGATGTAAATTATTTCAGCTCATTCTGGGATATGAGTTGGTATGGGAGACCTCCAGCTGTGAAACCACCTTTCTTTTTTGGGTCAACATATGGATCAGAGGAGGAAATACCGGTCTTGCTCAGCACAGCTCTCTGAAAGCGTCATCTGTGTCAGTGGTAACTGCTAACAGCGAAGGCTGAGAGCTCCCTGCTCTCCTGGTGCATCATCCGGGACATCTTTATGCTGGTGTGACCGTGGCTCTTGACCTCAGTGTCTGGGGGCAGCAGGGAGTGCCAGGGCCGTTAGCTCACAGGAAAGCTGCCTTGGGTCGTTTCTGATCAAAACTCGATGTTGTCAGCGTGTGTCAGCATCCAGCTGCGCTTTCCCGTAGCGCTTGTACAGTTACTGTATCACAGCGTGAGCAGGCACAGCCAGCTGCTTGTGCGTTCCGGTAAAATGCAACAACAGAAAAAAGAAGTGATTCTCTCGGAAATGAAAGGTGTCTTTGGTGTTTCCTGTCATCCTGCAGGAGCTTAGAAATACATCCCTGAAATGTTTTGCTGGCTGGCAGAGGGAGCGCTGCTCACGCTCTCGGTGGGGATGGCTTCTGGGGGACAGGGATTTGAGCACCTTTTGTTGGGGTGAACCAGGCTTTGCCCTGACCTGTTCAACTACTAGTGCTGGGCATTTTTCTGTGAGTGCAGACGGGCACAATGCATTTACTTTTCTTTCTTTTGAGGGATTTTATCATTACCCACCATTGCTTCAGATTTACTAGCTTGTGTTCTGAGATCAAATTTATTTCCTCCTGTGAGCTGTGCTTTACTTGCCCGTCAACCTTTTCTTCCCAAGGATTGTCCAGGACAAGGAGTACCTTGATGTGAAAATCCATCTTTCATTAGTCAGAGAGGAAGACGTGTATTTTTCCATATTAAAAGTAGGAGCTGTTGCTTCTCCTTTGGGTCTTTCACATCTGAAGAATTGTTGTTACTCTCTTTCTATATTGCAAAATGCTGGAAAACAAAGAGAATATCTAAACTTACTCAAGCCCAGCACGCAAACCAGTGAGTGTTGGCTATGAGGCTTGAAATGTGGGAGTTCTTGTGCAATGCAAGTGCTTTCTGTGGTTATTAAAATTATCACACGCATATTGGATTATAAATATTGGAGTCAAGTTATACCGGAAACAACTCGAGGCAGAAAGAAATCCCAATGTGGATGGTTACAACTGATGACTATGTCCTGGTCCCTGTATGTATCTTAACAGGGCGACGTGCAGCAACATGGAGCTGTTAATGCAGTGTGCTCCTTCACAAGCTGGGTGAGCTCCTGCTGTTCTGGGAGGGCCGGGATGGATATTGACTTTCTGACCTCAATCAGCATTTTCTGCCCCTTGTTCCCGATGCTCCAGCAATGAGCAGAGTCACTGGAACCTCTAGGTCGCAGGGCTTTGTATGCCAGAAAGAATTAAATGTTTTTCTTGCAGCCTGAAAATACTGCTAATGCAAAAGCCTGCGGGAGGGCTGGGAAGGAATGGGGACCTTCTGGGGGCAGTGTGAGTCAAAAAAAATGCAGATTACAGTGATTTTAAAGGTTACCAGCAGGCTGATGTGGAACGCACAGTAGGCTGTTTTTCTGCTTATTTTCGTGATGTTTTTGTGAGTGTTTGCAATGTTTCTGAGCTTTTCTTAGCAAGTCGCTCTCACCAGGTTTGAACTGAGCTGGAGGTGGTCCTGAGAGCTGATTTGGGTTGGGACAGGGAGGTTGTCTACCTCCTGAGCTCCCGCAGCCCTACCTGGGGCTGAGCCTGCTCCAGCTCCGCAGGAACTCATCCTGGCAGCCCTGGGCACGTGTCTTAATGTTTTTTTGCTTCAGATAAGCCCTTGTTTTCAGAAGGAATGATTGCACATGAAGCTTTTTAAAGCAGGTGTAAATCCTGCGATCTCTTCTTGTGTCAGCATTTGAAATGTCTCTTGGTCCCCACAGGGCTGAGCTTTGCGTTGTCCTGAAATAACTTTGCCAAAGCACAGATGCTTAAGAGGTGTAACACTGACACTGCGAGCACTTTCTCGTTTCTTTTACTCCCTATGTTAATTGGGAAAGGTGGTAAATGTTGGAATTGGACATTGGTATGTAAAACAGGATTAAAAGCACTGAAAATAGTAACCTCAGTATTTGAAATAGTCTCTGCCTGTGCAGTAGAGCAGTTATTAGGATCCCAAATTTGCCATAGCTCTGCCCTGGTTGAGCTTGCTTTGCAAGGGGCAGGGCTTTCATCACTGCAGGTAGTAGTTACAGTGTTGTAGCAAGGTTATACTTCATCCATCTGTAACTAAACCATAGTTTAAAGGAGGTGGGTGAAAAGC
>NW_009711198.1:35493-45448 GCF_000703405.1 Apaloderma vittatum | reverse complement strand
CTTCCAACCCCAACATCCTGTGATTCTGTGAGAAGGCCCTGCTGGAGGGGGGGCACCTCGGAGCGGCCATGGTGGTGGCCGCGCTGGTGCTGGCGCAGGGACAGCCCCGCGGGCGGTGGGTTTGCCCGGCTGAGCTGCGGCGGGGGAGGGAGGAGTTGGTCGCAGTGTCTGGGCCGAAGGGACTGAGAGTGGAGGTTGTGACGGAGCTGCCTTTAAGCTGCCGTACGCGGGGTGCGAGTTGCGGGTTCTGGGCGCTGCTACAGGTGGCACCTGGTGTGGAACGCTTCACCAGTTCGCGTGTCACCCGTGCGCGGGGCCGTGCTGATCTCTCTATCGGTCTAATTTTAGCGTACGTGCTGCCGAAGCGAGTGCTCGTACTAAAATTGAAACAACATGGAGAAGGGTGTTTTGAGAAGAGTATGTCTTTTTTACATGTTAATTTTGTGAATGCTGTAATGCCCTTTTGGAGGAGAGGGGAGAGTTGTAGTGCTTTTCGTGCTACTTGCTTTGGCCAAATGATGCTGATAAGTCTTAAAAGGAAAACGAACATTAAATTGGATGCTATCTCTGTTTTTTGAAGTGGAACAAAGTATGGGAGAGACCCTGTATCACAAATACAGTTTCCCTTGGTGCTGTCTGTAGACAGGAGAGCTGCTACTTTAATACATATCTCAGAAAAAAACTTTTTCTCCTAGCCTGTTCTGCTCTGTTACAGCCCATACCAGGCTTCTTAGAGGTCATCTGGCCACACTGGTTTCAGGGGGTAGTAATCTTTTTAAAATCTGGGTCTCGGCCTGTTGTGAAGTCTCCTGGTTTCATTTTCATGTAGCTTTATGAATTCTGCCCTTCCTGAACACGTATTTCTGCTAAGCCCCACACATCTGCCATTTTCTGAACAGACGAGGAAGCTGTTCTGACACCTTCATTTTTAACAAAACCAATCTAACAAGTTTTGTAATGAATTAGCTTTTCATAGTCAGAGAAAACAAGCCTGTTCCAATGAAGTGCCAGGTTATTTGCAAGTTCCGTGCACGGTTTAATAAAAATGAAATGTAGTGCTAAAACTCCTCGTATAAAACGTAAATGTTGTAAAAACCTGAATGCTTGGAGTTCTTTATTTGGAGTAGCAAAGCATTCTGTTCTTTCATTTCAGTGAGCAGGTAGTGTCAGGAGGCCTGCAAGTCACACGAGATATTTGCCAGCTGCTTCCCAACCAGAGCGACTGGTTTGACAAATGAGCTTGGACCTCACTTATCGCTTCCAAGATTCTTTGTTAAAGACTCTTAGCACCGATATTCTATTAAATAACAAGCAGGAGGTTGGGCCCTGGTGGCCAACACTCCGCTTGTTTTCGTGACTCAGTTTGCCCGTCCTGCAGATGAACACGATCTGGTGGGGCGGGCGGCGGAGGGCAGGGAGGAAGTGACTTGGGTTTCTATTCCTGGCTGACCCCAGCCCCGAAACCGAGGGAGAGCTTTAAAGGAAATGCAGCGTTTAGCCCTTTGAATCTTTCCAAGCATTCAGAAACGCCACCAGCTCGGCCTTCCTGTGCGCAGTTTCAAGACGTGGACATCTTCAAAGCGCTGCCCTAATTTCGGAACACACGGGGAGCCCGACAGCTTCGTGGGCACAGACGGCAAAACTGCAATGCAAATTCCATCCAAAACACCCAGAACATTTTATTTTGGCAATCGGAGAGATGTTGATTTTCCAAACTGTTACTGCTGTTGAATCGAGGGGAACACATGTGGGTTTTTGGCCCATTTCGTGTTTAAGAACAAACTTTGGTTCCTTTCGGCATCAAGGAGTCTCTTTCTAGGTTCTGTGTTAGAAAAGGGAAATGAGTGCAGCAAAGACTTTTGTTCCCTTCTGTTTTCCCTGCTCAAAGCTGTTCGGAATGGTTCTGCTTTTGTGGAGATGGTGTAACTCCTTGCATCGGAAGTTGAAATACTGACTTGGCGAGCGTGCTCTGCCGGTGTTCCTCCCGTTAGAAACACGGCTCCGTAGGACCCGGAGCGCTGGGGGCCGGCGAGTTCAGCTTCTGCCCTTGGCGGGGTGGCACGTTGGAAGCTGTAAGGTCACTGAACACGTGAGTCTTTTGGGAAAGAGCTGTCCTTCTCCTGGAAGGAAAACACCCCCTCATCCTGTGTCCTGGGTTGTAAGTGAGCTGGGATCCGATTGCCCTGAATATACTTAAATATTTTTATTTTTTTTTAAAGTCTTTGATGAGCTTCCTTGCCAGAGGCCATTTGAAGAGGAAGAAACCAACACAAAAAATCCCCCAAACCAAAGAAGCTGTCACGGAACTGCAAGAGTGGTTCCTTCCTGGCCTTGAGAGCTGACTGGAGGATGGGAAGCGAAGGGTAGGATTTAGTGGCTGAATTTTCAAAATGAGCAGGCGACTGCCTGGTTCCCCGAGGGTCCGCACCAGGATGGGCCTGAGAAGGGAGCGTGCAGGGCCGGTTCTGGTGTCGCTGATCTGAAGCTGGATGGATGGCAGGCCAGCTCTCTGAGAGCGGGGTGAGGCGCCGGGGGAGCCTCCATCGAGCTGTGTCTGCAGGGAATATTGCCCGTACTCTGCTCCTACAGCACGGAGCTGGAGCCACAGCCGCGCTCGGGAGGGGCCCTGGGGCGTCACTGGTGGGTTTGTAACACAGTGGTCAGAGACTCCTGTGGTGATGGTAGTGATGTCTTCCTCCACAGCCTTTTTTTTTTTTCCTCTCATTATTAATACTGGTATGCTTGTGTGTGTGTATGCGTTCCCCTCAGCCCGTGCGTTAAATTCCGTGCTTCATTTTGTCTTCAAAATTGCGAATAAATCAAGGTGGTTATAGGAAGCCGGGGATTCCAGCTGCTGCCTGGGGAAATTCCTGCATGCTCAGAAGCTGTCCTTTGCTTGTTTCATATGGGAGTTGTAGCTCCAAAGGCATCTAAGAAATTAAAATCTTCTGTTATAAAGGTAGGTTACTCTGTCATACGTATTCTCATCAGTAATTTTCCCCTGTTGTCACACGCACACCCCTGGGATTGCGTAGCAACGCTGAACAACGTTGCTTTGGCTCCTGAGCTGCTGCCCCAGCTGCACCATCCGAAGGAGCTGAGCCCTTTCCTGTAAAAATCAAAATTCCTTTCACTTACATCGTTGCCTTCTCTCCAGCTTAGCTGCCATGCATTTATAGTAGGAGACTAAATATAAATATGATAGAACTAATAGAAATCTTTACAAATCTAAATGTAATGTTTAGAGGCATTGTATGTTGTCATTCAAGAAAAATTAGGAACTGGCCGTGTGTCAGCCATTCTCCTGGTTTATTTGTTTTCTAATAGCAAAGGATAGAACTCTTGGCTTTGTGCTCATTCCTTCCCGGGGAACATGGTTCTGTTGCTCCTTTGTTAGCAGTGCTCGCAGGTACTTCTAACCTCCTCCTTCCGAAGACGTGTTGAGTCTGGGGGAGTTTTGCAAAAGTGAGAAAACTGGGTGTTAGGCAAGAGCTTGTCCTCGGGAATTTCAGCTGCGAGCCGGGCGTGTCTGGAGGGGAACGGCTGGGTTGGGGCGCGGAAGTGCCGGCCGTGCCCGTTCCCGTGGGATCCCACCGCACGTGCGGCACCTTCCCTTGCTCCTCTCCTCTCCTGTGCCCGTGAGTCCGTAGCAGTTTTTCCCAGAATTTCAATTTTAGTACGTAAAGCTGTTCCTGATGCGCAAGCAGGGGACGGCGCTGGGAACCTTTGTATTTCTTCCCTGAGCGTTATTCCTAATTCTGAGCGGAAGGAGTCATCGCACAGATCCTGCAAACTATTAATTGCTTGGCTTTACCCTTACCCAGCGTGTGAGCAGTTCAGAGTAATGCGAACCAGCCGATGACTAGATACTGCCTGGGTAGACGCTGCTGTTAAAGTGGGAATTCTTAGCTACTCCAGCTTGTATTTTGAAGAACTTTCCATGAGACAGGCTGGGAGTAGCCAATGGCACCGTCCTCGCGCGGTGTTGCTTCACTCCCGGGCGCGTTGCGTTGCTCTCTTGCTCTTATTTCTGGAGCTCAGTCAAGTCGTGTTTTTCCGACAACTTCAAAAGAAGGGAGTTTTTGTTGTGGATCTTTTTTTGTTTGTTTGTTTAAGGTAGTCTCTGAGCAGTGGTGTCCCTGCTGTACCGTGTGACAGTTTGGTGATAGGAAGGTAAAAGCAAAGGCAGGTAACTGCGCTTCGTCACTGCTTGGGCTGCCCGAGATCCTTCTTCTCACAGCCCTGTCTCTTGGTCTGTGCAGTTGAATTGCTTTTGACTTCTCCAGCAGTAGATGTGGCTGTTGGTCTCCTTTGTTTTCAATTTAGGCAGCTGAGTGAGATGATTGGGAACTGGAGAATGTTACTATTTTCATCTTTCTTCAGGTGTCTGTGTTGTCACCTGCTTTTATTAATACTTGAGTAGCATCACGTTGCACAAACTGTTGACATGTGGCGGGGGTTGCTGCAGTTATTACCATTCTGCAGCTCAAAAATCTGAATCAAGTATTTGATTATAATTTTTAACACTTGTTAACATTGATACGTTCACTTTTTATTTTGGATCTCTGAGTTACTCAAGTCTCTACTTCCTTTTTCTATTACTGGCAGCGCAGTGAGGACAAGATCATGTCAATGTATGTGCTCTGTACCTTTTGCAGATCGGGGGTACTTTACTGAGTACTCCTTTTTTAAGTCCTTCTGGAAGCTATAAGCATAAAAATAGTCGATAAGAATAAGCAAAGGTGCAGAAAAATGTAAAAACTTGTACATATACATGCAAAAGGATGCTGCTGTTCCTTACAGGTGGTGATATTTTTGATCTCTTTACTGTTGTTGAGTTCAGCCACATTGAAAAGCTACCCGTGTAGACATGCAAATGTCAGACAGGCATTTGGAGCCGTGGGTTTGCAGTCTGTTGGTCGGTCCCAGCGTGTGGGGCAAGGTTAGAGTGTCTTGTTAGGAGAGATGGTTTGTTAAAAAGAAGTTTTTTGTCTTTTCTTTTTTTTCCTTTGACGAACTCTGATTTCTGTAACTCTCCATGTGCAGCAGGAGGAGGTCCAAGCAGGTATCACCTGGCAGCTTAGCACCTCCGCACCCAGCGGAGGGCTGGGGATGGGGTTGAGCCGCCTGGCGTCGGGCGCGGATGCAAATTCGACGCGGCAGCACCTGCTCTTGCGGGAACAAGTAACAGAATAAGCGTCCAGCGTCTTCTCACTATCCCTTTACGTGCGTGGTGCTCCTGGCCTTGTTAACAGACCATCCACACGCTGGTAATCGTGGGGTGTTTTGAATCCGTGCTTTACGCAGCAGCTTTCCATTTGTGGGGCTGCTGGTTTGCAGCAGGCGGTGCTGCCCGGGGCCGTGCCCCAGCGGGCAGGCAGCCCCTGGCTTTAATAACACAGTTCCTGCGTGCGTGTAAATGTGTTTGCATTGCTTGATACATAGAAGTTTTTTAATTTTACGTTCCATTTTTGTAATCATGTTTTTTTTAAAAAAAAGAGAAGCTGTACTGAGACAGTCTGCTTTGTTCTTCGTTCCTCTCTGAGCAGAGAACGTGGTTATTTTTTGGATTCGTGGGTCCGCTCTCGACAGTTATCAGTGGTTGGACAACAAGTAAACAACGTACTGTAAGTGGGCCGGGGGCCAGCTGGCCGCCTGCTCGCCTGCAGCTTGTGACTTGCTTTCAGGCTCACAGAATGCCTTTTCACTTGGTCATTTCCTTTCCTTTCAAACGCAAAAAAAAATAAAACTTTCTTTCCTCCAATTAGATAGCTTTCCTAGTCTAAATATTAAAATTAAGGAAAGATATTGGGTCTCAAGCATTTTGGAAGGAAGCTTCTGACCTTTACTTATAAGCATTCAAGAAACGATCTTGCAGATGCCGGGCTGAGAAGTGGCTGGTCCTGAAATTCATCCTTTTTTTTTTTTCTTCCCCCCTTCCCGCCCCCGTCTTTATTGTGGAGCAGTTTTAGACTAATTTTCTTTCCACAGCTGAGACGTTTGTTGCTTGTGAAAGCTCAGAGGAGAGCATTTGGGGCTCTGGGCGAGCCCCCTGTGCCGAAGGTGCTGGGGAGTTCTTGCACAGCTCCTCGGGGCCGGCGCCTCTCTGCTTGCTTTCCATGGACCTGAAACGCAGAGCGGACCCTGCTTTGAAAACCGCCTTTCACAACAGTATTTTCGGCATATCTGGAACTACGAGATAGGGGGAGACGACTCAAAAACATTGGACGAAGTGCTCTGGGTATTAGGACACATGTAACTGACCTGGCGTTTTGTACTTGTGGGGCTAGCTTTCTGCCAATATTTAAGTGATCTAATTTATGGAATGGTAAGTTAAACCTGACCGTGCTGGAAGCTGGACGATAATTAGACTGAATGAATGCCTGTAATGGGTCTTTTTGCCTGTGTAATTATGCGAAAGATCTGCCAGGAACCTTGCTTCCTTTCCCGTGTCCCTTTCCTCCCCCCCTCAAAATATGCTCCTGTATTCCAACAAAACGAAATACTTAAGCTGGGAAAGCCTCAGCACGTGGATTGAGGCTCCTGGTTGTGGCTCCCTGCTTTGAACAGTGAAGGGTTTTATCAGAGGCACCAACACAATGTGTATATTATTCATTCCAGCTCGTGAGTTCTTCAGTCTGGGATAAATTTAGGGGCAGGTTATTTCGATGGCATCCTTTCACTCGATGTTAAATGTACCGAGGGACTGGGACTGTTCAGATGCTGAAGTAAATCTGCTTTTACAGGGAACTTAACACTGATGGTTTCTTAAACAGCAGTCTTGGACATAAGCTCTCTCGGCCTTCAGTTTGAGGTCAAGAAATCAAAGGATGCCTTGGCCGTACAATTACAACAGCAACACAGGTATTCTCGTGGTTAACTTATTCTATAGAACTGTATTTCCAGATTCATTTCCTGTGAGGGGGGTAGGTTCCCCCGAGCGACGCTGGTTCGTGGTGGCGTTTGCCCTGCAGGCTCCTGCAGGGCTGGTTTTGCTTCCTTGGGGGGTAACACACGGGTGGGTTTTCAGAGCTTCTTGAAAGGCTTTAGAAAATCTAAGGAAGAGACCCAGCATTCTGTGTCTTGAAAAATAAAAACAGGAGAGATTTTCAGAAGAGTGAAGATTGATTATAGGAGCCTTCTTATTTCCCAGTTACTGCAAACAAATGCCTGTTTTATGTAAGAAGGGTGTGAGGAGGCTGTCCTTTGAATTTGTGTGCAAAACCTTTCTTTTATATTGTAATTCAGGGCTGAATTTAAAGGCTGCTTTTGAAAGTGATAACATTTAGTAGAAAGGGAGTTTGAATATTTTGAATTGTTTTCTTTATTATTAATTTTCCATTTCGACACTTTAAAGCATATCCAGTCCGTTTCCCGTCTCCACGATCAAGTTGAGATTACTTTGTGGTTTCTTTGGTCTCTTCAAGGCCATGGGCTGTGTAAATGACAGTCCCTATAATATTTATAAAACTCTGTTTTCTGTTTGGTGGCTTTATTAAAAAATGTCGAGCGGAAAAAGTCAGCCTGAAAGGAATTAATGCTGTTATTTCTGACTTTGCAGTGCTCTGCTGGGCTGAGGAAGCTGCTGGCGCTGCAGGAGCAGAGCAGTAAAGCTCGGTTTATCCCACATCTGCACAAGTTGTAGGGCTTCGGCCTAAACGTGTTGTATTCCCACAATACCCAGGCTGTGGAAATCCGGGGATGTGTGCCGGTGGGGTCTGTGCCCATGTCGTTAACCACTTGCAGCCCGTTAATGACTGGAGCGGGAAGTTCTTGCAGGGCGTTGGTAGGGAGCCGTGGAATTTGCTGCCTCCTTCATCGAAGCCCTTGAAGTATTTTGAGTTTTTCTTCTGAGGCTTAAAAGAACTGCCAGCGCCATGATTTGAGGCTCAACTTCATCCTGAGATGCTAAAAATTACCCTTGTGGATGTGCTGCTTTGCCGTTTTAACCCGTTGGTGCATGTGTGTTGCAGCTCGCCACGGATTGTCTGAGCAAATTGATTCTCGCCAGTGTCAGCCCCTGAGGGGAGCAAAGGAGAAGTGCCGGGTGCTGCAGCACTTGGGATTCCAACTGCCAGAGTGGGCGTTGCAGGGAAACCTTCTTCCCAGCGGCTCCTGGCGACGGCCGACCCGCTTCGCTCCCGTCCTTGGCCCCACTCAGGGCAGCTGCAGCTCCGATGAAAAACTCCAGAGCTCCGACTCTCTGGACGTTTCCTTATGGAGCGTTGCAGGGCAAAATTGGTTGAAGTTGTGACCGTTCCAAGCTTTTATTGCATCACCACAGCTTCCAAAATGCAGAGAAGTAGCATAAATAACAGGAATTGGTGGGTGTGTGGTGCTGGTGTTACCAGGGACAATGACTTTATTGCTCTCGTGGTGCTTGCTTTGTTTTTCTTCTGGAACTAGGGAGTCCGTAGGTTTTAGAAGCCCCTGGGAAGTGACAATAGGTCGACACCTTGGAGAAACAATTCTTACATCTTGAACCATAAACCAGGGGTTAACAGGAAAATTATTACAGGTAGGAAAAACTCTGTGTAACGACCAGACGTTCAGCATCAGAAATAAGAAAATTGAAATTTAATAAAATAGTTCTTACGTATCAATTCAAATTTAATTTATATTCAGGCCTTGGTTAGTGCCATCTAAATTTAGGTGTGCCAGGGTCTCAAATTTAAGAACATAATTATTCAAAATTCAGTTTTCCACATTAGTCAGTGGGGAGAGGGACAGGATTGAAACGCTCTCTGCTGTTCCTTGTTTGTCTGTATTGACCAGGTGAGTGTTCACTGCAGCACTGCCTCTGAAACGAGTGCCGCCTTTGGTTCCTCAGGTTAGGTGAAACTCTTTTGGACTCTAATCTAACCCTAATTTTTTTTTTTTTCAAATTTTCTTCCAAGGATGTTAGTTACTAGTTATTTCTGTTTTTCATTTTCTCTGGTGGTGATCTAGTTGTTGGTAACATCTCACTTATACTTTAAGAATCAGTCATTTGAGATACTGAAACAATTGTGTCCCTTTTGTGTGATTTGGATAGTCCTTTATCTTTCAAAGCCTGGTTTGCCTGTCTCAGCAAGATTCTGTTAATATATTGTCACAAGAATTGAGAATACTTCCCTGGGCACCTACAGCCACAGCTGTGCAGAGCAAATCCCTTTTTAAACACGGGCTTAACCACAGGCTTTAAGAAGAGCTCACTGAAACAAAGAGTTAAGTGTGCAATCCTCGTTAGGTTTGTTCCCCTTGGCAAAGTTTCTTGTTTGTCAATTTGACCTTTGTTTAATGTTTCTCGGGTGAAACATGTCAGTGACATAACAGAAGCGCTGGGCTTGGTCGTTACTTCAAAGCCCCTGGAGTCTAACAGATACGGATACAAACTGGAAATGATGGGAGCCTTTGATGCAGTTATTTATTTCACTTTAAAAATAGTCCTGCAGTAATTCCCTGTTATCAGGGGCTGCAAAGAACCTGGGTTGGTGCTCTGGAGGAACCGGGCTGATCCCGGCTGCCCGCTGGCCCTGGAGCCCTGGGTTTGCTGGCAGGTCTGGAAGCTCATGTGCTGCTTCAGTCGCCGCCTCCGTTAAAAATAAGCAAAGATTAGCCACTTGCCTGTTCCGTAAAGGGGTTTTGTTACTGAATTATTTTCTCTGAAGCTCTGTAAATCTGAAGGGGGGGGGAAAGAAAAGCTTTACAAGGGTGAAAAAGCTTTGGAACGAGAATCCCCTACAGCGCTGAAGTTTGCTGAACTGTTTGATCAACGCCTCTAGAAGGTACGGTTACACTGCAAGTTATTGTTACTGCAGGACCAGAAACGCTTATTTAAAACCTGAACGTTGCATTTTAGGTAAAAGAAGATCACTGTGAATTGAAAAAATCAAGACTTTCTGAATGGCGGCGTCTCTCCTCTGTTAGGCTCTGGCTGGGGGGTAGTACCACGTGTGGGCGCACAGAACAAGGG
>NW_009711198.1:29505-35468 GCF_000703405.1 Apaloderma vittatum | reverse complement strand
GCCGTCCTGGTCGCTGCTCAGGGCGTTCGATGTGTCTCTGGGGCACTGGCATCAACCGACGAAACCATCTGGGGCTCGGGGCACCGGCATCCACCGCGGAGCAGCGCTGGCTGCTGGCGTCTGTCGGAGCACGAGGGGTTTGGGCGGCCCTTGGCTTGGTCGTAGAAAGTTCCCTCGGCTGTCTGAAACCGTACCAGTGAGTGATGTGCTGTAAGAGCTCGCTCCTGTGTGCAGGTTACCTGCGCTTCTGTGGGGTCTGCAAATCTTTTTAAAAGGTGGGATGGATTGATTGAGTGTTCATCTGACAGAGGAGAGAAATGTTTGAAGGAACTGGCAGATAAACCTTCATTTTTTTACCTCCCTGTCGCGTGTCTTTGGCTTTGCCAGATTCTCATCTCTCGTACGCTCTCTTTAGGTACATAAAGCACTTTGCCTGCTTTGAAACCCTTCTTAGCTGCAGCTGGGAAAGCATATATTAGTATCTTTACATTGTTTGGGTTTGTGACAAATGTGAGAAACTGAGAAAGTACGTGTTTTACAGTAGCCTTTATAATTGTACTTTGTGAGGAAGTAAGGATCTAGTGGCTAATACGTAGTCTTTAAAGTTGAGTTAAACACCTCTTTTCTTCAGGTGATGAGTAGAATGATCTCGAACCTCTTACAAAAAAACCCTGCAGTGGCTTCTGGCTTACACCATGTTTCAGTAGCAAATAGCTTTTTTTTTTTTTTTTTTTTTTTTTTTTGGGTAGGTCATACTACAGATCTCTTGCTGTAAACTAAACAGAACTTCTTGCAATTGTGGGTGCAATATTACATTCAGTAAACTTTGAACAGTGACCTATTCTGCTACCAAATCTGAGTGACCCAGTTGTTAGTGCAGACACTGAGAGCTCATGATGGGTGGTAGGGGATCTTTAGAAGAGTGCATGCAGTTGTAGTGAACACTGAAGTTCAGGAAAAGAAAACCATTTCCTACCAGGAAAGTTTCCTCTACTTTTCTGAAAGGATGTTGGGAGTTCCCACTGTTTCAAACTTGCAGTAACCGCGGGATGTGCAGAGCGGTCCCTGAGACACGCAAGATGCTCTTGGAGAAAAGAGCTGCTGTGGGGTAGGGGTGTGCAGACTCTGGGGTTATCTGCCTCGTCGCCTTCGTGATAGTTCTGCGAGAGAGGTAAACAGCCCGTTAATGAAGTTTACAGATGGAGTTTCAGTTGGGAGGGGTTCCCAGCACCATTCAGGAAGAGAAAATACACAAAGAGGCAGAGATGAACAATGTGGCCAGGAAACAGCGTGAGGTTCAGCGAGGAAGGAATAGAGCTTCCTTCATCTCGTGGGGAGGGGGAGAGGAAGAGAACAGAGGAAAGTAGGTAAAATAGTACGAGAAATCCAGGAGAGGGAAAGAAGGCAAGACCTAAAAGTGTCGGAGGGGGGTTGGAGAGGGAGGGAAATAACCAAGACAAGAAGTGCTTGTGAAGGCTGGGAGTGTGCAGCAAGAGGGATGTGATGAAACGTCTTGATAGTCTTGAGTGTGTGGCACGGATGCCAAGTGGAAATAAAAGCAGATAATAACCTACTGCATGTGTGTGTTATAGCAGAAATTGTATCTGTAATTGCTTAACAGTGTTGACAAAAGTAATTACAGCACTCGACTAGGTAATTCAGCAAAGTTGGCTTAAAAGTGCCATGAGAAACGACGTACCGTATCTATACACATCTTACGGGTCTGTGGTGCTTGTCTCGAAAATGCTACATGAGTCTAGATGGCTGATTTTGTGTTAATAAACAAACTTCTTACGTGCTTTCCTTCCTGTTCCTGTGTGGGGAAGAGTGGTTTCATGTACGCTGACAGTTGAAATGAAGTGAAATTATGATCTTAAGGGCATTAAAAGTGTTTGTAAGACATTGGAGAATACCTTTAGACAGGTTTGCTCAGTTTTAAGCTCTGTCGCATACACACGCAGGTCTGGATGTGGAGAGTAAAATGCACCAAAAATGAAATGAGCAGTGTGCCATCACGGTGTTTCATCCTTCAGCAACCTTCTGACTTCTGAGTCACCAAGAATGTTGAATTTGCTCCTTATCTTCCCTGCAAGAATTTCTGTTCTCTCTCTAATGTGGTAAAAAAAGAATCTGTGATGTTCCCCACTTGGTCGTGAGCAAGAATCCACACGTCAGGGGCAGCACCTTACGCAGGTCTTTATACTGAGCTGGTGCTGAACCTCGGTCCTGGCCTTTAGCGTTGAGAAGAGCATCCTCCTCTGGGACTGAGATCACACACAGAAGCACAGAATTGTTGAGGCTGGCAAAGCCCTCCGAGATCATCAAGCCCAGCCTGTGACCCAGCACCCCCCCATGGACCAGAGCGCAGCACCAGGTGCCACATCCAGCCTCTCCCTAAACCCCTCCAGGGACTCCCACCTTCCCCAGGCAGAGCGTTCCAAAATCAATTCCCAGATCTCAAAATCATCACAATTGCTTTTATTTTCCAGTGAAATAACCAACATTTTGCAGTCTCCCCTGGTGCTGCATTTCTCTTATTCCAGGTAGCTCAGTTTCTCCTCTGCTTCTTTCTTCAGCTGCTGATCAGCTTTCCTACACCGAGGGGAGAAGCAGAGCTGCTGGGTGGAACGGGGGTACAATGGAGTGGGGAAAAAATGAGTCAGGTAGACCTGTTCAAAAATACGAGGAATCAGCCTCCCCTAAAAATTTCTGTTGTAAAATGCAACACGTCTGCATAGCAAGTTTGTTTCTGATCGCACCCACGTGAGCCGTGCCTGTGTTTTTGAAACATAAACCCACAGTATTCCTGGGCTTCGCTTACCGCGGATTGGAGTCTGCCTTCTGTGCTGAAATGATAAATTTTAGTTTTCAAATTTTTTCATTTTCGGTTTTAGATTGCCCATCAGCTGAAGTGAATGGACAGTATCCACATTGACAGTCTAATGCTTCAGGAATGTGTTACTATTACGTCTGTTAGAAGCGCGCTCCTCATTCACTGAGTTATTTGTTTTGGAGGAGAAAAGGTTTGTTTCTCCCTCCCACCTTTATGTTAATGGAGGGAGAAGGAGGTTTCAGAACTTCTTCAGTAATTTTGAAGTTAATATTGTTTCTCATAGAGACTTGGTAATAGAGCAGAAACATTTTTAATTGTGAGAGAGGTTTTGGTTTTTCAGCTGCTCAAAGTAGATGTCATCTAAGGAGAATATTTTTCTTGCTTAAGAATCTTGTTTAAACTCTGCTTTGGTCCCTTTTTGGTTCCCGTTGTTTTTTGAGCTTCTGGACTCCTGTTCAAAGTTTAAAGAACAATAACTAGTCGAATGTAAAATAATGTCAACTGAACCAACCTATGACTCAACAGTCAACCAAGTCATCCTGGATCCGCATCAAATGGACCGAGGCCAAAACCTAAAATTGGCACAGGGCCCCGTCCCGCTCCTCCGCGCGTTCCCACCGAGGCAGAGCCCGGAATGCGGCACGGGGGTTAATATTCCAGAAGAATAAACCGCTCTGCCTGTCGGTGGGGACTCTTCATTGACAAAAAAGTGTGAAAGCCTGTGTCGAGGTGCCAAGGGTAGGACGTGTCGTGCCAGGCTTCGCACGGACCGACAAGGAAATAGAGTGTGTGCGCTGAAGAATCTGCCGTCTTGACTTCTTCTGGTATTGGTTCCTTTTTTAAACAGAGCTGCCCTGAAGGTCTGGAGAAAGAATTAAGGAAGAGACATTCCTTTCTGCTTCTCTTGCCATTTCCTTCTTTCCCTCCTCCTCCTCTTCCTCATCAGAGTTAAGGTTCTATTTCTACTTTCTTATTGGTGTCTTCTTGCATTTCTTTTACTTTTCTGGGTTTCGGTGGTTTTATTTTTTTGGTAAAGCAGAAAATCAGCAAAAAAAAGCTGATGAAAGCACAAACTGTATTGATTAGGCCTGTGTGTACACATTCATAACAATCTGAGTCTGGGTTACTGTTAGGGGCTTGCGCTGGCAGCAGAACAGCCCTGATTTTTTTTCTTTTCAAAAATAGCAGAAATTAACTTTCTGATTATCAGTCTAAATTTATTTATGGCTTTATTACGTGATATGACTGTGCAAGCATTACTGCTTTTAAAGTATCTGTTCTGACTATTGCAGTTTAGTTTAATCTTTGACTGCGTTTCTTACGTTACAATTGATATTTTTCCACGTCCGTTCAGGTCAGTTTTCTAGATTCTCTTGCCATCTTTCCTAGCAGCAGCGTTCTGGCAGCCGGCGGCCGCCGTCCTGTGACTGACACGCGTGCTCGCGCTGCCGCCCCCGGAGCGACGTGCGTAGCTCCTGCTGAGCTCATTCGTGGAACAAGTCCTGCTTAATGTTGTAAGTTCAGTTCCTCTGTTAATAAGGAGCAGGACACTTTTCCAATATACGCTGGCTGTGTAGGATAAACTGAAATGCTGTGACCGACCTAAGCTCACGGCTGGTAATGACAGAGCATCTCTGTGCACGAGTCCTGCTGTCGCGGTGAGTTCAGGGTGCTGCCACATGAAATAGGTGCCCTAAAGAACCTCTGTTAAGGTGGGGAATTTGTGGTGGCTCTTTTGTAGTATGCAAGGTCCAGAAAACCAAGGCCCTGCTTCCAAGAAAGTGTGGGTGCAGGTAAAACACACTTCTGTGGCTGCGGAGGGTGGAAGTGGTGCTTGCTGCATTCACAAGTTGAGCAGATTAATTTCCTGTATTGCGCTTAAAAAAAATAAAATTATTACAAATCTAATGCTGCTTAGATTTTTGAGCTTCCTTCTTCTGAGCGCGTATTAGTCTTGCAGTCTTCTAGCAGGGGTCTCTCTCTGCAGAGACAGCTCGCGCTCGGGTGTCTGAGCACAGGGCGCTTACGTCTGCGTGTAAAGCTGGGTGTAACTGCAAGACTGAGTTCTTGAAAGTCAAGTTTTTAGACGGTCCACAGCCCATCTATAAATATATGTAGATCAAATGTGTATTTTGTTACCCAGCAAAGCATAAAATACTAGGATGGCCCAGGATGATTTGATACTGTAATTCATGTGAAGTTTTTATTTAAATTTATAGGTACTGGCTTCTGTCTTGCTCCCTTGCTGCCTCTTTATTTAAGAAGTAATGATTTATTTTTTAAAAAAAAAAAAAGAACTTTTGAAACATATGCATTAATTGATTTGTATAGAAATTAATCCCTACCCTTGAAGGTAAGACTTTTTTTGGCTGCTTTACTGGAGCTCTGTAATAAATGTAAAAGTTTAGAACATATAATTTAATTATCCTATTCTGGTCATAAATACTTCAGGGCTGTAGTGCGTTTGAAATCCCAAGAGCCATAGCTAAGGTTGTGCAGCTGCAACATCAATTACCATTTATCCATTCCAAGAAAGCTTTGCCTGTGCCCTTGAAACCTTTCCGTGCTGGAGAGTATCCAAAAGGGGAGAAAAAAAAAAACACAACACTTTTTTTCTGGTTTTTTCTGTTTTTTTTTTTTTCCCCTTGCTGTAAAATGGGAGCGGACGCCATTTCGGCGCGGGGACAAGAGGTGTTGGTGGTGCTGGTGGCACCATTAAAGAGAGTGCCCGGTCCCCCGCGGTTGGATGTGCGGCCACGGGTTTGGGAATAAGTATTGGGCAGGAGAGATGAAGGGGCGTGATGCCCCAGGGGAGCCCGCGCTGTGTGACGCGGTGGTTTTACTCTCCCCACGCTCTACCGGGAATCTCTCCAAATTGTTGTTCTCCTAACGTGCTGCTTGTATTTGCTCGCGCTCTCAGGGTTTATTTTTATTTAATGGACTATAATTTATGAGAAACGATACAACGGCGCTTCCAATGGTCGTTCCTGCTGCCTCTGCCTGACGGGAGACAAACCCGAGCTCCCCCGAAGCCTGTTCCTGCCAGCGTGGGTTGGTCACCGGCGCTCTCCTCAACACGCAGAACGCACAGAATCACCGTTCTGGCCTTCCTGTGTGCTCTCCTCCAGGG